>NC_057808.1:540954476-541223964 GCF_018294505.1 Triticum aestivum | reverse complement strand
GACATTTTCAGAGTTCATTTTGTAGTGATTTTCAATTTCACGGTCATTTAGCTCTCTAAACAAATCGGTAAATGACTAAAAAATAGCAAATGATGTCAGAAAGTTTTGAAAATTGATGACGTCGCTTTGAATGGTGCGTACGGAACGCAAAAAAGTCTGGAGTTGTAATAAGTTTAAAAAAATGAAGTGCCAGTGTAACAGATGAGTTCTTGTCCGAAACCCTGATACTCCGAAAGAGATTGTCCAGTTTGTACACGAAGTGCGTCCAGTTTTTGTCGTAACCCTCTCTACTCTTTTGCACATGCTATGTGGGTGAAATGATGATATCATGCCAAGTTTCGACATTTTCAGAGTTCATTTTGTAGTGATTTTCAATTTCACGGTCATTTAGCTCTCTAAACAAATTGGTAAATGACTGAAAAATAGCAAATGATGTCAGAAAGTTTTTAAAATTGATGACGTCGCTTTGAATGGTGTCTACGGAACGCAAAAAAGTCTGGAGTTGTAATATGTTTAAAAAAATGAAGTGCCCATGTAACAGATTAGTTCTCGTCAGAAACCCTAATACTTCGAAATAGATTGTCCAGTTTGTACACGAAGTGCGTCCAGTTTTTCCGTAACACAAGAAGTCCGGAGTTGTAATAAGTTATTAAAGATTAAAAAGAGGCACAATACTCGTTAATTAGCTTCAAGCCTTTCGGAATAGTGCAAACTGCACTGCACATAGCTCCGTGCAGTCTACACTATTCCTCAAGGCTTAAAGCTAAGCAACGTGCATATGAGCATTGCGCCTCTCCTTCATCGTCTCTGCACTCAGGGCTTATAAACCGCTCCTATTGCCTCTCTCTTCGCGAGGTGGGACTAAAAAACAGCTTACTAAGAAACTATAGTACCGGTTCATGGCACGAACCGGTACTAAAGGTGCCCGTGGGGCCCTAGCCTGACCACAGCCTGACGTAGCCTCGTTAGTACCGGTTCGTGACACGAACCGGTACTAAAGGTTGCTCACGAACCGGTACTAATGATCTCCGCCCGCCTAGCCATTGGAACCGGCACTAATGGACACATTAGTGCCGGCTCAAAATCAAACCGGCACTAATGTGCTTCACATTTGACCCTTTGTCTACTAGTGTAAGACTATGGTTATGGCTCGTTGATATGTCGCCCTGGCATTTTTAGTCCAAACAGCGTGACCTTATAACAGAATATGCCTTTGGGCGTCCTGAAAGCCGTTAGCTCTTCATCTTCCGGCGCAATTTTTATTTGACTATACCCGGAACACCCATCCATAAAAGAAAATACTTCATGGCCCATGGTAGCATCAACGAGTATTTTAGATATAGGTATCAGAAAATCATTTTTAGGGCATGCTTTATTTAAATCCCTAAAGTCTATGCATACACGAATTTGGCTGTTTTTTGAAGTGGAACAATATTGGAAAGCCACTTAGGATATTTAACTTCCCTAATGACACTAGTAGGAAAAGGGGCTTAGGTCACAGGACAGTTTTCACATTAGCCCCGGTTCAGTCACGAACTGGGACTAATGTGAGCATTGGTCCCGGTTCATGCGGCCAGGGACCTGCCGGGCCTCGTGGGGGCATTGGTCCCGGTTCGTCCGGACCCTTTGGTCCCGGTTGGTGGGACAAACCTGGACCAATGGGCCACGCTCCTGGCCCACCACCCTTTAGTCCCGGTTCCTACCATAAACCGGGACTAAAGGCCTGGTCCTAGTTAAGGCCAGTGTTTAGTCCCACCTCGCCAACCGAAGGGCGCTCACATCAGTTTATAAGGCCGTCCCTATCTGCCTTGTTGAGCTTCTCTTAAAGCGAAAATAGATGCCCTTATACAGGAAATTTGACCTAAATTCATAGTAAATTTCATAGAAATTTATTATGAATTTAGGTTGAATTTTCTCTATAAGCGCATCTATGTTCATTTTTTATATTTATAAAATAAATAAACCTTAGTAAATAAATAAAACTAAATAAACCTTAATAAAATAAACTATAGTAACTACAACAAATAAACCTTAATAAATTAAGTAAAAATAGCAGCAGTAAAATAAATAAAAATAGCAGCAGTAAAATAAATAAAAATAAAATAATTAAAGTAAAATACATAAGTAATTAGAAATAAAATAAATAAGTTTTTTCTTGTAAGTAGAAACAAAACAAAATAAATAAAGCAAAAGAGAAAAAAACAGAGGAAAAAAATTATGCCACCTACTGGGCCACCACGGCCTGAATACGACTAGAAACCCATCCATGGGCCAGGATTCAGGCCCGCAGAAGGCCCAGTAGGCCCACAGGCAAATAGTGACAGAATAGGCCCGTAAGCCTGCATTTGAGAGGAGCTCGAAGTGGTCAGCGCAGCTGCGCTTATAAACCACTGTCGAAGCCTCTCGCCAAGCGAGGTGGGACTAAACATCCCACCGCACCGCGCCAGTTCCAGCACAAGGCCTTTGGTCCCGGTTGGTGCCACCAACCGGGACTAAAGGGGGCATTGGTCCCGGTTCGTGGCACCAACCGGGACCAAAGGCCTTTAGTCCCGGTTGGTGCCACGAACCGAGACCACTGAGTTCCCTATATATACCCCATCGCCACAGCAGAGCACTCCAGAGTGCTCTGTTTTTTCTGGCCAGCGAGGGGAGGGCATTTGGGTGCTCTAGCTCACCTCCTATGCACATGAGGTGTTCGATGAAATGTCTGAGCCACACTAGTTAATCTTTGTCCTCTCGAAACTCGACCTCCGAGCTCCATTTTCCCCGAGATTAGTCTAGGTTTAGCGGTCCGTCACGTCCCGTCCCCGTTTTCAACGCCGTCGATCGCCCGCGCCGATCTCGTCGCCAGCGCCACCGTGGTGAGCCTCTTGTTCTTATCTTCTTTCTGAAAGGAAAAAATTCTTACTTTAGATAGTTACTTGTCTAATTTTGTTACTTTTATTATTCCTTCTTATTACATAGTGCAATGGTTTTCGTATCCGCCCCCGTCGGCCCTCGTCCTGTCTATGATTCGGATGTGGTATATATTATCTTTTTATAACTATTTTGTTCATTTATTGTTTATGACAAATATACCGACCAACATGACATAGATTTTATTTATCTAGGAGGTGGTTGAACCGGAAATTCTAACCGACCCTATTGTCGAGAGGTTAAATTTAGTTGAAGAAGAAAACAATTACTTGAAGGAAAAATAAAAAAATTGAGGAGGAGAAGATGATATTGGAGTTGCATGTTGCGGATGTCGTCGATGATCACAAGATCAAGATGGATGCAATGCGCTTGAACATTAGAAAGATTAGAAAATATGCCATTCATACCGAGGCTTGGTATCATTATGCCGTTGGATCAATTGTTACCTTGGTTGCGATTATGATCACATTTGTTTTCGCATTGAAATGTTTTACATAGTTTGAATGTATGGTTTAATTAATTAGATGCTCTGGAGAGCTATATATATGTTGTTAGATGAGAACTATGTATGTACTTTGGTTCTAATGTGATGATGAACTTCTATGAATTTCGTCACTTAATTATCTATTCATGATGTTCTGTAATGGTTTTTGACACACTTAATTATATATAATGCACGCAGATGAACCGGCAATGGATGTACGGTGACAGACACACCTCCGAGTACATTAAGGGCGTGCATGATTTTCTCGAAGTGGCTGAGGCAAACAAGCAGAATGGTTTTATGTGTTGTCCATGCCCTACATGTGGGAATACGAAGTCTTACTCTGACCGGAAAATCCTTCACACCCACCTGCTTTACAAGGGTTTCATGCCACACTATAATGTTTGGATGAGGCACGGAGAAATGGGGGTTATGATGGAAGATGGCGAAGAAGAAGAGGACGATGACAACTATGTGCCCCCTGAATATGGTGATGCTGCAACGGGGGAAGCTGCTGAAAATCAAGAGGAACCAGACGATGTGCCCAATGATGCTGCAAGGGGGGAAGCTGCTGAAGATCAAGAGGAACCAGTGCCCGATGATGATGATCTCCGCCGGGTCATTGTCGATGCAAGGACGCAATGCGAAAGTCAAAAGGAGAAGCTGAAGTTCGATCGCATGTTAGAGGATCACAAAAAGGGTTGTACCCCAATTGCGAAGATGGCAACACAAAGCTCGGTACCGTACTAGAATTGCTCCAGTGGAAGGCAGAGAATGCTGTGCCTGACAAAGGATTTGAGAAGCTATTGAAAATATTGAAGAAGAAGCTTCCAAAGGATAACGAATTGCCTGACAGTACATACGCAGAAAAGAAGGTCATCTGCCCTCTAGGATTGGAGGTGCAGAAGATACATGCATGCCCTAATGACTGCATCCTCTACCGCGGTGCGTACAAGGATCTGAACGCATGCCCGGTATGCGGTGCATTGCGATATAAGATCAGACGAGATGACCCTGGTGATGTTGACGGCGAGCCCCCCAGGAAGAGGGTTCCTGCGAAGGTCATGTGGTATGCTCCTATAATACCACGGTTGAAACGTCTGTTCAGAAATGAAGAGCATGCCAAGTTGATGCGATGGCACAGTGAGGACCGTAAGAAAGATGGGAAGTTGAGAGCACCCGCTGACGGGTCGCAGTGGAGAAAAATCAAGAGAAAGTACTGGGCTGAGTTTGCAGCTGACCCAAGGAACGTATGGTTTGGTTTAAGCGCGGATGGCATTAATCCTTTCGGGGAGCAGAGCAGCAATCACAGCACCTGGCCCGTGACTCTATGTATGTATAACCTTCCTCCTTGGATGTGCATGAAGCGGAAGTTCATTATGATGCCAGTTCTCATCCAAGGCCCTAAGCAACCCGGCAACGACATTGATGTGTACCTAAGGCCATTAGTTGAAGAACTTTTACAGCTGTGGAATGGAAACGGTGTACGTACGTGGGATGAGCACAAACAGGAGGAATTTAACCTGCACGCGTTGCTGTTTGTAACCATCAACGATTGGCCCGCTCTCAGTAACCTTTCAGGACAGACAAACAAGGGATACCACGCATGCACGCACTGTTTAGATGACACTGAAAGTATATACCTGGACAAAAGCTGGAAGAATGTGTACCTGGGCCATCGTCGATTTCTTCCGACCAACCATCAATGTCGAAAGAAAGGCAAGCATTTCAAAGGCGAGGCAGATCACCGGAAGAAGCCCGCCATGCGTACCGGTGATCACGTACTTGCTATGGTCAATGATTTACACGTAATCTTTGGAAAGGGTCCCGGCGCACTAGCTGTTCCGAATGACGCTGAGGGACACGCACCCATGTGGAAGAAGAAATCTATATTTTGGGACCTACCCTACTGGAAAGAGCTAGAGTTCCGCTCTTCAATCGACGTGATGCACGTGACGAAGAACCTTTGCGTGAACCTGCTAGGCTTCTTGGGCGTGTATGGGAAGACAAAAGATACACCTGAGGCACGGGACGACCTGCAACGTTTGCACGAAAAAGACGGCATGCCTCCGAAGCAGTATGAAGGTCCTGCCAGCTACGCTCTTACGAAAGAAGAGAAAGAAATCTTCTTTGAATGCCTGCTCAGTATGAAGGTCCCGACTGGCTTCTCGTCGAATATAAAGGGAATAATAAATATGCCAGAGAAAAAGTTCCAGAACCTAAAGTCTCATGACTGCCACGTGATTATGACGCAACTGCTTCCGGTTGCATTGAGGGGGCTTCTACCGGAAAACGTCCGATTAGCCATTGTGAAGCTATGTGCATTCCTCAATGCAATCTCTCAGAAGGTGATCGATCCAGAAATCATACCAAGGCTAAGGAGTGATGTGGCGCAATGTCTTGTCAGTTTCGAGCTGGTGTTCCCACCATCCTTCTTCAATATCATGACGCACGTCCTAGTTCATCTAGTCGACGAGATTGTCATTCTGGGGCCCGTATTTCTACACAATATGTTCCCCTTTGAGAGGTTCATGGGAGTCCTAAAGAAATATGTCCGTAACCGCGCTAGGCCAGAAGGAAGCATCTCCATGGGCCATCAAACATAGGATGTCATTGGGTTTTGTGTTGACTTCATTCCTGGCCTTAAGAAGATAGGTCTCCCAAAATCGCGGTATGAGGGGAGACTGACTGGAAAAGGCACGCTTGGAGGGGGGACTCAATAATATGCAGGGACGGATATTCTTGGTCTCAAGCACACTACACAGTTCTACAGAACTCTACCTTGGTGACCCCGTATGTCGATGAACACAAGAACAGTCTGCGCTCCAAACACCCGGAGCAGTGTGACGACTGGATTACATGTGAACACATCAGGACTTTCAGCAGTTGGTTGGAAACACGTCTCAGAGGTGACACCACTGTTTGTGATGAGTTGTACTCGTTGTCCAGGGGACCATCTTCGACTGTATTGACTTACAAAGGATACGAGATAAATGGGAATACATTTTACACGATCGCCCAAGATCAAAAGAGCACCAACCAAAACAGCGGTGTCCGCTTTGATGCAGCAACCGAGAGGGGAAAGGACACATATTATGGTTACATAATGGACATATGGGAACTTGACTACGGACATGATTTTAAGGTCCCTTTGTTTAAGTGCAAATGGGTCAATCTGTCAGGAGGCGGGGTACAGGTAGACCCACAGTACGGAATGACAACAGTGGATCTGAACAATCTTGGGTACACTGACGAACCGTTCGTCCTAGCCAATGATGTGGCACAGGTTATCTATGTGAAGGACATGTCTACCAGACCGAGGAAAAGAAAAGATAAGGAAGCGAATACATCATACGATGAGCCAAAGCGGCACATAGTTCTTTCAGGAAAAAGGGACATTGTGGGAGTGGAGGGCAAGACAGACATGTCTGAAGATTATGAAAAGTTTCATGAAATTCCTCCCTTCAAAGTCAAGGCTGACCCAAGCATCCTGATAAACGATGAAGATTATCCATGGTTACGGCGCAATAAGCAAATGACACAAGCGAAGAAAAAGTGAAGACTTTCTCCCGCAACTATTATGATGATACCATGCCAACTTTGTAATAGACGAGTATGATACCATTGTCCGTTTTGTACAAGAAGTGCATCTAGTTTTTGCCGTAACCCTCTCAACTTTCTTGCACATGCTATGTGGATGAAATGATGATACCATGCCAACTTTCAACCTTTTCAGAGTTCATTTGAAATGCTTTTCAATTTTAGGGTCTTATAGCTCAAAATAATTAGTAAATGCATGAAAAATAACAGGCCAAAAATTAAAAATTATGCCACCTACTGGGCCACCACGGCCTGAATACGATTAGAAACCCATCCATGGGCCAGGATTCAGGCCCGCAGAAGGCCCAGTAGGCCCACAGGCATGTACAGAGAGGTTAGGCCCGTAAGCCTGCTTTAGAGAGGAGCTCGACAGCTCAGGCGCACCGCACCTTATAAACAGGTGCGGCTCTCTCTTAGCTAGCGAGGTGGGACTAAACTCACCACCACGCCGCTGTGCAAGGCCATTGGTCCCGGTTGGTGGCACGAACCGGGACCAATTCCACCCTTTGGTCCCTGTTGGTGCCACGAACCGGTACTAATGAGGCTGTGGCCCCACGAGCACCTTTAGTACCTGTTCGTGGCACGAACCGGTACTAGAGTTTCTTACTAGCTAAGCAGTTTTTTAGTCCCACCTCGCTAGCTGAGAGGCACTAGGAGCGGTTTATAAGCCCTGAGTGCAGAGACGATGAAGAAGAGGCGCAATGCTCACGTTGCTTAGCTTCAAGCCTTGAGGAATAAGGTAGACTGCATCGAGCTATGTGCAGTGCAGTCTACACTATTCCGAAAGGCTTGAAGCAAATCAACGCGCATTGCGCCTCTTTTTTATTTTTAATCATTAAAAGCAAAAAGAATTTTCATAAAGAACTTTTTTTGATAGAAACTTTAATAGCAGAAAGAATTATCATAAAGTAAAATAAATAAGTAATTAGAAACAAAATAAAATAAAATAAATAAGTTTTTTGTTGTAAGTAGAAACAAAACAAAATAAATATAGCAAAAAAGAAAACAAAAAAACTAAATACAGCAAAAAGAATTTTCATAAAGAACTAATGGCACTAATAGAAAGTTTATATTTTTTCTAAAACTAATGGCACTAACAGACAGTTTATAATTTTGCTGACCTAAAAGCAAAAAGAATTAAAAATATAGCAAAAAACAAAAGAAAATAAATAATGCAAAAAACAGAACCAAAAAACTGGAAAAAAAATTAAAAACTGCCACCTATTGGGTCACCACGGCCTGAATACGACTAGAAACCCAACCTGGGCCAGGATTCAGGCCCGCAGAACGCCCAATAGGCCCATAGACAGCACAGTGTGACATTAGGCCCGTAAGCCTGCATTCGAGAGGAGCTTGAGAGGGTAGCCGCAGTGGGGCTTATAAACCACTCCGAGCCCCTCTCAACTAGCGAGGTGGGACTAAACTTTTGGCCGCGCGCAGCGCAAGGCCTTTGGTCCCGGTTGGTGGCACCAACCGGGACCAATGCCCCCCCTTTAGTCCCGGTTGGTGCCACCAACCGGGACCAAAGGCCGCCGCTTCCTGAAAAGGGACCTTTGGTCCCCGTTGGTGGCACCAACCGGGACTAAAGGGTGGCATTGGTCCCGGTTGGTACCACCAACCGGGACCAAAGGTGTGCCTATATAAGACAACACTTGGGAAATTTTCAGATACCTCGCCAGTTGCCCCCGACGCCGCCAGGCTGCCCGTGCTCGCCGTCGCCGCCCGCTCCTCGTCACCGTCGCCCCGCGCCCTTGCCTCGACGGGTCGCCGCCCGGTGCTCGTCGCCATCGCCCTACCCCCACGCGCCGCCCCGCCTCATGCTCCCCTGCTCGCGCGCGCCGCCTCGGCGCCTCGAGCCCCCTGCCCGGCCCGCGCGTGCTCGCCGGTGCCCTCGCCGCCCCCGCCCCGTCCCGCCCCGCGCGCCGGCGCCCTCGCCGCCCTCGCCGCCCCCGCCGTCGCCATCGTCCTAGCCGGCCCCGCTGTGAGAGCCACCGCCCCGGCTCTATTTTTTTATTAGTTAATTGTTTTTTGATCATATATATATATAATGTATATGTGTATGTATGTGGCTATATGTTTTTTATTCATATGTGGCTATATGTTTTTATTTTTATTAGTTTAATTTTTTTGTTCATATGTGATGTATATGTGTATGTGGCTATAATGTATATGTGAACAAAAAAAATTGTATGTATGTAGATGTTCAAAATGTATGAATATATATGTTTTTTTGTTCATAGAAAGTTTTTTGTTCATATATAGAAAGTTTTTATATATGACAATGGATATATATTCGATATATATGAGAAATGATGATCCACATGGAAAAGTTTTATATATGCAAAAGTTACAATTTTAGAAAAGTTTTATATATCTAGCTAGGAAGGGAAGAAGAAGAAAAAGAAGGATAGGAAAGAAGAAACTAAGAAGAGGAAAGAAAGAAGAAGAGGAGAGGAAGAAGAGGAGAAATAAATAAGAAGAGGAAAAAAGAAGAAAAAGAAGAGGAGAAGAAGAAAGGAATAGAGGAGAAGAAGAAAAAATAGAAAATATTCTATTTTTTCTTCTTCTCCTCTTTTTTTCTTCTTTTTTTTCTTCAATCCTCTCCTCTATTCCTTTCTTCTTCTCCTCTTTTTATTTCTTCTTCGTTTTCTTATGTTTTATCGGGTCTGTCGTCGTCGATATATACCCCTCCCGATAACTTCAACACGAGGGGGGATAACTTCAACACGAGGGGGGGTCGATATACCCCCTCCCCGATAACATTATTTTCCCGTGTATATATGTCGTCGTTGTCGATATAACCCCCTCCTGATAACTTCAACACGTGGGGGGGGGTCGATATACCCCCTCCCCGATAACATTATTTTCCCGTGTATGTATGTTGTCGTTGTCGATATTACCCCCTCCCGATAACTTCAACATGAGGGGGGATAACTTCAACACGAGGGGGGGTCGATATACCCCCTCCTCGATAACATTATTTTCCCGTGTATGTATGTCGTCGTTGTCGATATAAACCCCCTCCCGATAACTTCAACACGTGGGGGGGTCGATATACCCCCTCCCCGATAACATTATTTTCCCGTGTATGTATGTCGTCGTTGTCGATATATATAACTCCCTCCCAGATAACTTCGACATGATGGACGGTCGATATGTATACCCCCTCTCGACCGTGATAACTTATACCACGGGAGCACCCCCGGCCCTCTCGCTCGACCAAAACTCTCGAGGACACCCAAACCCTAGAAAAAAACGATGTCGGTCTCCTACCCCCTCCCGCCGCGCCCCTACCCTTGTAGCGTTTCCTAGGCCACCCCAAACCCGGAATAAGCTAGGTCTACGTTTGCACTAATATATCCACCTGCTGTCATGTTTGTGTAATAATTGCCATGTTGTAATATTTGCAGAAACAATGGAGCACGGACGAGATGAGCAAGCAGAAGAGGTGTTGGGGGACATAATCTTAGCCGGAGGTGATATCTTGTCGTATCTTAACGACAATGATGGTCTGGAAGAACAGGGTGAAGAAGCAGGCTACGGTGATCGAAGAGTGGAGGAGGAAAGACATGATTATGATGGCTCCGGTGACCCAATGCTGGTGCAAGAAGGAGCCCGTGGTGACGGCTCCGGTGACCGAACAGAGTCCGGCCAGGTAAATATATTAGTTAAGCCTGTGCTGACTAGCTAATTGATGCATTCATTGTTTTGGTATGTACACATATTAATTAACACTCGTCTTTCTTCTTTTTTCTAGCCCTCCGGATCGAGCACAACTGCGGTAAAGAGACGAGGCCCGAAGAGAAAGTTGCGCTCGGATGAAAGGTTTGAGATCACAGCAATCGCGCGCGACGGCCAACCGATTGAACCCCTCCGGACAAAGGATGCTTTTGCTGCTCAGTGCGGGGTTCTAGTTAGGGACAAGATCCCGATCAGCATCCACCAATGGTATAAGCCTAAGAAGGAAGACCCTGAGGTGTCTTATGTCAATGATATGCAGAAAGATGATCTTTGGACTGAGCTGAAGGCAAATTTCACCCTACCGCCAGAGGAGGATCCGGAGAAGCCAGTTATAGAGCAATTAATCAAGTCTCATGCTCTTAAGAAGATGGCAGACCTATTCAGGAGGTGGAAGAATGAGCTGAAAACGTTTGTCGACAAAGAAGAGACACTAGAATTCATCGGCCGGTATGAGAAGATCAGAGATCACTGGCCCGCATTTGTGGCCCACAAGACATCGGAAAAGAGTAAGAAGATGTCAGCGACAAACAAGAAGAATGCTGCGAAGAAGAAGCTTCACCATCGCACGGGGTCAGGTGGCTACCTCAAAGCCCGGCCTAAGTGGGCCAAGTCTGAGAGGGATCTGCTTGATAAAGGGATCGAACCAGAGACAATGAACTGGCCAGACCGTTGCCGGACTTGGTTCTTCGGGGCTGGCGGAACCTTGGACCCTGTATCAGGGAGGTGTCGTTGGACGGACGAGCAACTTGCAATACCCGTCAAGAAGCTTAAGCACTATATCGATGCAGCGCAGCAAGGGACGTTCGTTCCAGACAGAGAGAACGACGAGCTCACAATGGCCCTCGGGAATCCTGAGCACCCTGGACGGACACGAGGCACGCCAGGCTCCGTTCCGTGGAAGGCTGGTTTTCCGGACGCGGGCGGTTACAAAACCCAGGAGAGGAGGAAAAAAGTGGAGCAGATCCAAATTCAGAAGCTGCACGAAAGGGTTCAAGCGCTAGAGGAACGAGACGGCAATCGAGATGCCGAAACTGCCCCCGAAGCTACACCGCCATCTCAGCGGAGAAGCAGCGTGGCTTCCACCGAGCTGCCTCAGCTGGAGCATGCGGCTCCTGCTAGCTACCCCGTGGATGCTATCACGGAGTCTCAACATTGCCACCTTATGGCGAAATGGCAGAACTTGAAAGTCAAGGCGGCTGTTGGCTCTGTTTTACCTACTGAACCCGGCGCAACCAACCACTGCCGGCCGATTCCAGAAGGATATGCTAGGGTGATGGTGGATGAAATAACGGAGGGATTTGAGGACCTCCAGCTTGACCACCCTACCGGTGAAGGGGAGACTCGGCTGGGTTTAGCTCTGAAGACTCCATGCCTATGGCGGAAGGAGCTCATCAAGCTTCCGAACTGGACGGCTCCGGCGAGTAAGGGCACTCCGCCTCCTCCTCCGCCTCCTCCTCCGGCGAGTGATCAGGGCACTCAGCCTCCTTCTCCGGCGCGTGGCGGCACTCCGCCTCCTTCTCCGCCAGCGCCGGCGCGCCAGAGCAGCCAGCCTCCTCCTTCTCCGCCTCGTCAGCAAGGGCGGAAGAGACCCGCCGCCGCTGCGGCTGCTCCGGCGTGTCGTAGTCCTTCTCCTCCGCCTCGTAAGCAAGGAAAGAAGACAGCCGCAGCCGCTCCGTCTGCTCTACCGGCGTCTAGCAGTACGGCTGCCAGAGGCGGGAGGCAATACAGATTCGGTCCTTCTCTGAAGACTCCAGAGAAGTTACCATATGAGAGGACCGAGGAGGAGAACACGAAGATCGTGCGAGCCGAAGTGAAGAACTTCTTTGAAGGGGTGAAAGCAAAGAAACATCCACCTCCGGAGGAGAAGGTAGATCCGGTGAAAGCAAAGCGCACTCTGGCTGCCCTGACAAAACCACCAAAGTCTCCGCCGATAGGCAACTATGAGCGCGTTCTTGCAAAGACATATGTCGAAGCGGAGCGGTCGGGAAGTACTGTCAGTGATAAAAGGATGAAAGAACGACGAGCTGGGAAAAAAATTGCCCAGCTCGGTGAACAAGCGAACCAATCGTGCCCCCCGCTCAAGGTGTCAAAAGACATCGTCGTTAATGATCCGAGTATGGTGCCCGGTTATAGCAATCTTGGAGATTACCTGCCCGACGATGTACATTATGAAATCATGGAGGTGGACGAACACAAATACCATTACGGGAAGCCTCTCGTCAAAGATGTCAGATCTCTAAGCACGATGATGCGAAGACTACATGATTGGTACATGAAAACCTGCAGAGAGTCTGATGGGATGAGTACTTTGACGCTGAGAGTTAAACCGGAGCATGACCTCGTTGGAATTGAACTGCTGAATGTTCCATTTGAGGATTTGTTCCAGTTTTACAATCAAAAGGCCCTCTATAAAACAATGATCACTTGCTACTGTCTGTAAGTAGTACTACTTCTGTCATTAAGTCTCTCTATATAGGTCAGCTCTTTCATTGCATGTATTTATACTTATCCTCACTATATTATGCAGATTGAAGATCGCCGAATTGAAGAAAAGACAAATCGGTGATATTGGGTTCATTAACACAAATCTCATAGATGCATATACGGTTGAAAAACATCCCAAAGAAGCCGAGGCCAACTTGCTACAATCGTTGGTATTAAATCAAAACAAAGATATAATACTCTTTCCTTACAACTTCAAGTGAGTGTTACTGTCTTGTGCATATTCGGTTTCCCTTATTAGTCCAGGTTATGGTAATGTAATTGATGACTTATGCATGCATGCGCAGCTTCCACTATATTCTCCTAGAGATTAAGCTTGAGCCGGGAGTAGTAACCGTCTTAGACTCGAGACGAAAAGATCCCCAGGACTATGCGAACATGACTCAAATGCTCGAGAAGTAAGTTAAATCGATCATTATCCACCATATCAGCAACTTTGTTCATTTCCTGATATCAAGTAATTGTTTTCTTTGTCTGGCAGGGTTTGGAGAAAATTCACCTCAAAAGCTTCGGGACTGCCGAAGAAGCTGCAATTTAATCACCCGAAAGTAAGTACTATAGTAGCATATGCGCATCTCCTAGTGATTCAAGCGGTAGTTTCATCAATACCATTTAGCATGCTTGCTTATCAGTTTGATTGACCTCTATTTCTTGTAAAGTGGTTGTGGCAGGAACCCGGAAATAATTACTGTGGATACTACGTTTGCGAGTCCATCCGCTACCATACCTGTGAGCGGGGCTACACTGAAGAACAATATGAAGTGCGTAAGCAATAATATTCACAATTTTATTTTATTACCATCATTTGTGTTGAGTTTCATTTATTCATATATATATGTATTGACCCCCTTCTTCAAATTAGATGTTTCGGAAGCGGGATGAACTCCTAGCAGAAGATCGTATGCGAGGAATTCAAGAGGAATTGGCGGCATTCTTCCTTGACCACGTGATCGCTGAAAACGGAGAATGCTATGTGGACCCTGTGTTCCTACAATATAATTAGGAGATTGTATTGTAAGAGATAATTATTGTATATATGTAGCCGGTAGTGTCGGATAGATATACGAGAACTTGTTGTTCGACCAATATCTCGGAGAAGGAGAGGTGGTCGATATCACTTCTCTCTGTATGCATATGTTCATGACGATCTTCTGTTTCCTTCATTTGATTACTAGCTAGCGTGTCTACTCCTCTCCATACGTATATAGTACGTAGCGTCGACCAAGCACGGAGATAAGAGAGGACACTTCTCTCTATTAATTAGCTAGCTAACACAATATATGAAACACCTAAATTAACCCCCCAAAACCCCTAAACCACCCCCTTTCAAAAAAAAACAAAAACCTCAGCTCCTGCCAGGTGCTGACGCGTGGATGCCTATTGGTCCCGGTTGGTGACACCAACCGGGACAAAAGGCCTGCCTATTGGTTCCGGTTGGTGGCACCAACCGGGACCAAAGGTCCTCCTGCCTGGGCTCCCCGCACCGGCCACGTGGACGGCCTTTAGTCCCGGTTCGTGTAAGAACCGGGACTAAAGGGTTAGGGCATTAGTAACGACCCTTTAGTCCCTTATGAACCGGGGTAAAAGCTCCTTTTCCTACTAGTGTGAATCCAGCAGCTATGAGTTTGTCAACCTCGGCTTCTATCTTGGGGAGTAGCTCGGGTCAAAATCTGCTTTGTGCTTGTTTTACTGGTGGAACATCTTCTTGAACGGCAAGTCGGTGCACCGCACCTTTTGATCCAAGCTAGGCATTTCCTTATATGTCCAAGCCAGGACATCTCTGTTCGCAGAAAGGAACTTATGATATTCTTCTTTCTTTTCCTTGGATAAATGTGCACCAATAAAAATTGGTCGAGGCTCCTGGGCTCTCCCAATATTTATTTCTTCCAAGTCATCAATAGTTGGCTGATTACCATGCTCCATTTGTGGAGACGACTCAGTTGGGTCTATAAATTCGCCCCCTGCAAAAAGAATGGGTCTATAAATTCAGCTGAAGTCATGCAAGCCTCATAGCCTAACCCATGTCATTTTTCTTTCAAAGGCCGGTATTCGTCCAGAGCTTTGAGTTGTTCCCGGGACAATGTCTTTTCAGATGGAGCTCGCTGCCCCCGGCCATCGCACAAGGACGGGCCAGTGAGAATATCATATCCCATTTTCCGCATCATATTGAAAACTCGGTTATCATTAAAAAAAATGGGCAATGACTCATCGTCTTTATTTTCCAAGGTGTGTTATGAACCACATTTTATATTTATTTTCATACTGGGGCGACTCCTCTTTATCCTATTCAATTTTATGTTGAACCAAACGAGGTAAGAACGTAGGTATTTTGGTACCTATTTTAACAGATGATTTATTGATCACGCGGAATATTGGGTCACCCTCTTTTCTTTGGTCACTTGGTATATACTGATAAATATTTTGTCTTGGTGAGGATTCTGCAGTATATATTTTCATCTTCCATATTTGACTCTGGTACTACTACAGACTTTGTCTTATACTCTTATGTACTTCCTCAACAGGCTCAAAGTAGAATTTTTCTCAAGATTGCTCTTTGTACTTGACACACTGATGGATCGTATAGATGGCACAACTTGATTTTCATGCAGCAATGGTCGGCCCAACAATGCATTGTAAGATGTGGTTGCATCAATCACGTGGAATCTCAGGTATGTGGACAACACTTCAAGTTTTAATACCAAGGAAATGGTACCCATGACCTCTTGACCTGACTGATTAAAGCGGTGAATAACAACATTTGACCGGCTCAAATCCTTGGGAATACCTCAAGCTGGCAATGGTTAACCGTTACCCTCGTCCCCGTGGGCAATTACTCTATTAGGGGACGGGGATGTGCCAGCTTTAATACCCGAGGAAGCTGGTGGGTGAAATACCTTACCCAGTGCACACGACAGGGATGGGGATGGGATAACATTACTCGTGCCAGTTACCCGCCTTACCCATGAAGTCCTTACATCCTGGCTCTAAAATTAGTAGACCTCATGTAATTCCCGCCCTTACCCACCAAAATTTTCACCCATCCACCTCTTTGGCCAAAAAGCCAAAAGAAAACCCTAACCTAGCCAAAACTTATTATTTATTGTGCTGAAATGCTATTTTTTCTTCTGAAATGCTATCTAAGGTTGTTGTTGATTGTGTGTATAGGTTTCCCCACGGGTATAAAAAACCGACGGGGATGGGGATGGGAATATTTTTATCCCCACAAACGGGTATGGGGATGGGGACGTGCATGGTAAGGCTGTCGCGGGGATAGGGATGAGAGCCCAATACCCGCCTGGGTAATCCCCATTGCCAGCCTGAGGAATATCCAATCCTTTCAAAGTACGCAGAGACAGCAAATTTATGGCGGATCCACCATCTATCATTATGCAATTTGTTGGCAAGTCGTCAATCTCACCAAACATAAGAAGAGGTCTCGTATGCTTCTTTGAGCCTAACAACATGTCCTCATCCGTGAATGTAATATTTAACACATGATTTAGTTAAGCTTCGGTATATGAGACTTTCACTCTATAATCTTCAGGAAATGAGAATACTGTAACAGTGCCTTGCGTAAATCTGAGGAAAGAGACAAAGCATCATACACAAAAAGCATACATGACATTTTCTTCATGAACTAAAGAGTTCCCCGGGTCTGTTGTCTCATTCTCAGCTACATCATCCATTATAACTAGTGCCAACACCGACAAACCTACATGACCTAAAGAGTTCTCAAGGTCACCTAGCATATATTAGGAGGTTTATCTCAAATTTATTATGAAGATGCAAACCTTTCTCACGTCTCATGAAATACCTAATACACCATACCAAGGTCCTCCTCCGCTCATCCGCTATCAGTGGATAATGATCTACCGGACACTGCCCCATCTGCTAGAGGAAAGAGACACATACAGTCTACACCGACTCACGTGGAAAGGAAGAAAGGCTGCCCTTGAAGCAGAAAATTAATTTTTTCAAGAATCCAATTTTCCTGAACCGATAACATCCGATGGTCCATCATTAGATGTTGAGATCGTAAACTCTATTAATGATGAAGATTTTTGCCGCGTTATTACCGGAGAGAAGGACCATGTCCTTGATGACCCCTTGAGTTTAAGCACTGAGGATTATGCCATTGACGAGTGTGGCCCGACTCATCCGCCTTCCAACCCGGACGTGGCTAAACCTGTGCCCCTACCCCTAGTTCTCTTGATTTCTTGTCAACTTTACCCGGTAGTTTATTTATTTATACATTCATTTAACTGGCCGTGTCTACGAACCATCATTATCATCAATTTCACCACTCTTCTTTCTTTTTTTTAGGTTGCAAACAAGAAAGTCACCACTCACAAGACCCTATGGTTACGGTTTTATCAAGTAAAGGCACAGGGATTGATTGTAATTTTTGTCAAAGATGCGTTTATGGATGCCACAGATATCATGGTGAGACGAGCCCTAGAACGACTGACACTATGCTTGGTGATCCCAAGAGATGCATCATGCTCGAGAACATTTCTCGGACGCTGTCCACGCAAGTACCTGAGGTAGCTAAAGTGCAGGCTATGTTGGCGAGCTTATTGTCCCTTACAACAAGTTGGAGGCTAGCAAGACTGAGTTCACGAAGGGACCCGAGCGAGGTGAACATGCTGCTGCTGAAGTAGAGCTTAAAATTAAGTCTGGCCACAATGTTTTCAAGGCCACACCCACAATCGAGGACTTATCTGCCCTAGACAAGAAGTGCACTGAAACAGAGGCACTATTCCCTCTCCAGTTTAAGCTTGTGCAAAGTAGTAGTAACCTCCTCAAGCTGCACCTTCGGCGCTACTTCCCGTGCCTTCGTTTCAGTGCACTTCTTGTCTAGGGCTAATAAGTCCTCGATTGTGGCCTTGGAGAAATGTTGTGGCCGGACTTAATTTTAAGCTCTACTTCAGCGGCAGCATGTTCACCTCACTCGGGTCCCTTCGTGAACTCAGTCTTGCCAGCCTCCAACTTGTTGTAAAGGACAATAAGCTCGACCAACATAGCGTGCACTTTAGCTACCTAAGGTACTTGCGTGGACACGGGACAACATCTAAGAAATGTTCTCGAGCATGATGTGTCTCTTGGGATCACCACGTGTAGAGTCATTCAGTCCTTCTAGGGCTCGTTTCACCACCATATCGGTGGCATTCATAAACGCATCTTTGACAAAACTGCGGTCCATCTGTGTGCCTTTCCTTGTTAAAACATCACCACAGGGTCTTGTGAGTGGCGACTTTCTTGTTCGCAACAAAAAAAGAAATAAGAGTTGTGTGAATTGATGATAATTATGGTTCATAGGCGCGGCCGGTTAAAAAATAAATAAATAATAAACTACCGGGTAAAGTTGACAGGAAATCAAGAGCACTAGGGGTAGGGGCACAGTTTCAGTCACGTCTGGGCTGGAAGGCGGACACGTCGGGCCACACTCGTCAATGGCATAATCCTCTGCGGATAAACTGAAGAGGTCATCCAGGAAATGGTCCTTCTCACTGGTAAGAACGCGGTAAAAATCTTCATCGTTAACAAAGTTTCCGATCTCAACATCTAATGATGGACCGTCCGTTGTTATCGGTTAGAAAAATTGGATTCTTGGGTAAAATCAATTTTTCATTTCAAGGGCAGCCTTTCTTCCTTGTCCATGTGAGTCGGTGTATTAGACTGCTTGCGTCTCGGGGTGGTCGGGATGGTCGTGTGGTATGCCTAACTTCGTGATCACTGGATTGGCTCTCTCACTAGTATCAGGTTCAAATAGGTGTACTTTGGCCAACTGTGATAGAGGTATTCTACATGATTCAGACCAAGATGGTGTCGTGGCTTCCACCATCTATATGCGAGGAAAATATGCATGTCGGTATACGCATGAAATTATAGGAATTGAAAATAATGTCACACGAAAATGCAAGATAGAAATTATTACCAAGGTGGAAGTAATGATCCCAGGGTAGACGGTTTGCAACAAAGGACAATGGGAGATAGTATCTACAATAAAAAAACATTTCAATTTGACGCATAGAATTAAAAACAGAAGGAATATGAGAAATACAAAAGAAGGTACCCATGATTGAAAATATTCCTCATGCCTAAAACTAGTAGCATCACTGCCGAATGACAGACCAGGCCCATATATAGGCTTCCCGTAACGCCAACAGTGATCAAGTCACTAAATTCATACATACACGATGAAAAAACATCATTGTCGAACGACGGACCAAGCCCATATATAGACTTCCACGCCAACGATGATCAAGTTAGTAACTCATACATGTACGGTAAACAAAAAATTCACTGTTGGACGATGGACCAAGCCAATATATAGGCTTCCCGGAGCGCCAATAGTGAGCAACTCATCAGTTCATGTAAAAGAAAAAACCCAGTCGAACGACAGACCAAGCCCAAATATGGGCTTCCCAGAACGCCAAGATCAAGGTTTCTGTGAATTATGAGTAGATACAGATCAAACGCATCCTGAGACCAAGGCTATATGATCTATTTGCCCCCCCCCCCCCCCCCGGCTCCCGTGTCGTCCCCAGCGGGCGACCCGGGGGCGACTAGGGTTTCCCCCCGCCACCGCCACCCCTTCCTACATCCCCTCCCCTCGCCGCCACCTGAGGGACGCCTGGCAAGCCCCGGCGGCTGCCGATGAAGGTGGCGGCGAGGCCTCTCGTCGCTTCGTTCCCGCGCGAAGGACCCCGGACACCGGGGCAGCGGCCCCGGACGGCGAGGCGGCGCAGCCTCTGCGACAGGCGGCGTGCGTGGGATGTGTCGGCCGGAGTCGGCGGCTGCTCGGGCGGCACGGATCCGGCGGGTGGTGGTTGTGGCGCGGTCTTCCTCCGCTCCAGATCTGAAGGTCGAGCTCCTCCTCCTCCTCTGCTCACTCCTCCCCTCCGGCTGTGTCCGATCTGCAGCCTTTGCTGCCAGTTCCGGTGCTGGCGGGGTGCCGGTGGCATATCTCGAGTCCGGGGGAAACCCTTGGTCGGATCTCCGACCACGGCGGTGAGGGCGCGTGCGTGCATCGCCTTTCTTCCTTTGAGGCACCGCGGAGGTCTCCCGTATCCATCCCCGTCCCAGATCCCGGGTGAAAGCCCAAAACTCGTCTCGGGTTGGGCGGTGGCGGCGTCCTGCACGTCGTTCCCTCCTTGGAGGCGCCGCCTTGGGTTTGTCTGGTTCTACGGGTGAGTGGTGCCGAGATAGGAGAGTGCTCGTCGGCTGCGAGTCCAAGTAGAGGCTTCCCAAGCTTCAACCTTGGGTCCTTGCAGCTTGTTTCTTCGACAATCCTCCCAGTGGTTTTCCTTCTGCTCTCGGTGACCCCGGGCAGGTGCCAGTGCAGCTAGTGGTGTGCCTTCGACGTGGTGAGGACGGTGTGCTATGCCTGCTCTGGGTTTCGACCGGCACCTGCTCTTGCTCTCGGGTGAGCGCCCAACGACCCGACGGTGCGGCGCCTTCGAGCCTAGGCGAGAGGATTGGGGTCCTCTTCGGCGTTGCAAGACAGGTTTCGTGATCCCAACCACACGAACCGGCTGCGCGCAGTTCTTGCAGGCCTTTGGCTGATCCTTGACGCTACTCTGCTCCCTGGCTCTTGGTGCCGATGTGCAACGGGCCTTGACATTACTTGCAGATCTCTCATGTGTATTTCTATGTGTGCAGTAGTGTGCGTTGCGTTGTAAACTGCTCTGTCAGCTCCCTTGTATCTTTCGGTCGCTCTTGCTTGATGGCCTTGTGTAATCCTGGCCGGTTGTTGGCTTTGTTAATTCAGAGTCGGGCTCCCCTTGAGCCTTCGTTCTAAAAAAAGACCAAGGCTATATACACCGTGTCACAAAATATATGGCCTTGCACAAAGTTATAGCCGTTCTAAGTAATGACAGAGATGCAACAGTAAACGGAACCCTTTGGAAAAGCAGATTACCTAAACAAAGTTGGATCCAGGCCGTGACTTAATGCTCCCGGCTCCCTGCACCTACAGGATGAGGAGATGGGATATGGATTGAAATCAACATACAAGATGCTAAAGGGTAAATCGTACCTTCATAATGACAGGATAAAAAGGGGCATACGCGAACCGGATGAATCAACACTTGCTCACACGGAAGTGCATCTCATGAGGGATTAGAAAATAGTCTGGCACAACGGGAATAGTGGGCTAATCAGTCAGACAAATTTAGATGCAACAACGCAAGGAAACGGGAAGGTAAGTCTCAATGCATACGGGGCTGCGGTTGGAGGGCAGAGGAAAGCGAGCCGAACCTCGTCTCTGTTGTCGCCTCGCAGTGGTCTAAGAGAATAATGAGACAGACAGTTTAAAAAAGGTTAGAGGAAACACCGGATAGAGTTTGTTTGCCGGATGGAGTTTGTTGGCCGGATAACATCAAACGTGACCTGATTTTTAGCTTCCACGGTTGCAGGATATGTTAGCATCGTGTGAAAAAAAAAAGTGCATAGCCATACATAGCTTTTTTCTTTTGAGATGTCATAGCCATACATAGCTGTAGCACACAACTGACTAGAAGTCATGAGCCCATATACTCACGGGAGGTGCTTTATAAACAAAAAAAAAGTGTTATGTATAGCCAAGTTTCGAGCTCTGCGCCGAGTCAGACCTCGAGGGGCATATGTTGACATCGATTTTGACCAAGATAAAATAAAATGCATAAACCACCCAAAATATAAATGCAAAATGGCAAAAATCAGTTTTATAATGAAAAGATTCAATTTTAAAAATATAATCAACCGCTCAAATTGGGAACTGACAAAAAAAAGCATATGATACAAATGTGGATAATGCACACATTAAACCGACAATTATAAAGTATGACGAAACAAATAAAAAGTCGTCAAGTTTTCTCCTATGGAAAAAACGGTGGACATATGGTTTATATGTACGCGCACTATCACCGACAATAAAAAAAACTATGAAAAATGGAGGACACATGGTTTATATGTACGCGCACCTCGCCGATTGATACTACTCTAAAATTTCACTATCAAAGACAGCGCCAATATTATCAAATCATCATGGAGTATGTTCCACCATGAAAATATCGCTGTATCTTAACGGATGCACACAAAATATAATGCCGACTGCTACAAATCTTCCTGGGAAATCAGTCGGGCCACACGCAGTTGGATTCACCTCACACATCCGTTGGATCCGGTGAACACGTTGGATGGGGCCTTCTTCTCTCATCGCAACCGCAGCAAAAAAGCAACCACCATGTCGCCGACTCGCCGTGGGGAAGCAGCACCACCTGGCTCGTAACAGCAGCCGCGCCCCCTCATCAGCAGCGCAGCGACGCTCCACCGACGAGCGCCGGCAAAGCTCGCCGCCACCGGCGTGGCCATGCTCCATCGCAGCACCCCCGACGGCCGCTGCATGCTTCATTGCAGCCCCTCGCCGCACGGTGGTGCTCCATCGCAGCATCGGCTGCCGTCACATCTCCCATCACAGTATTCGTTGGCCGCCGGCAAAGCTTTAGTGCAGCGCTGCCATCGGGCACGGCGGAGCTCCATCGCAGTACCCCGACTGCCACTGCACACTTCACTGCAGCGCCCCACCGGGCAGTGGTGCTTCATCGCAGCACCGGCTGCCGTCACATCTCCCATTGCAGCACCCGATGCCGCCGGCGAAGCTTCAGTGCAGCTCCGCCGCAGGCGCGGTGATGCTCCATCATACACCCGGACGGCCGCCCCATGCTTCACTGCAGCGCCCTACCGCGCGGGTGTTGCTCCATCGCAGCACGGGCTGCCGTCACATCTCCCATCATAGCACCCGATGGCCGCCGGTGAAGCTTTAGTGCAGCGCCGCCCCCGGCGCGGAGGTCCTCCATCGCAGCTCCGGCTACCTCCTCCCCCGCGTCAGAGCATGCACCTTCTCCTGCTGCTTCATTTCCGCTCTTGCAGCGGCCGGTGGCTGGCCGTAAGCAAACCCGGCGCTCACTTGTAGCCAGTGGCTCAAGTGTAATAAGGTCGAAGATGAGCAATATTCCAAGGCCGGTGGGTCTCCTCCTCCGATGTGCGTGAGTCCTTGTGGTCTCGGATATCAATGAGGAAGTACGACCCGTTGTTTAGGTTTTTGCTGACCACAAAGGGCCCTTCCGAAGGTGGGGATAATTTGTGCATGTCTGTTTGATCCTGGATTAGTCGGAGCACCAAATCGCCTTCTTGAAAGGTTCGAGTCTTGACCCGGCGGCTATGATAGCGACGCAGATCTTGCTGGTATATATCGTTGAACGAGCCGCCGCAAGGTCACGCTCTTCATCCAACAAATCAAGAGCATCTTGACGTGCTATTTCATTATCAGCTTCAACATAAGCCGCCACACGGGGCGATCGTGACGGATGTCACTGGGGAGAACCGCCTCCGCTCCGTAAACCATGAAGAAAGGCGTATAACCCGTGGATCTGTTAGGGGTGGTATTGATACTCTAAAGCATGGAGGGTAACACCTCAACCCAACAACCCGACGTCCTCTACAAAGGGACCATAAGCCGGGGCTTTATGCCTCTCAAGATTTCTTGATTGGCCCCTTCAACTTGACCATTAGACTGGGGGTGAACCACAGATGAAACATCAAGACGAATATGCTCTTGTTGACAAAATTCTTTCATAGCACCTTTAGACAGATTAGTACCATTATCAGTTATGATGCTGTGAGGGTAGCCAAAACGGAAAATCACCTTTTTGATGAATTAAACCGCCGTTGCCGCATCACACTTGCTGACGGGCTCTACCTCAACACACTTTGTAAACTTGTCAACCGCCACCAAGAGGTGAGTCTTTTTATCCTTGGATATTTTAAAAGGTTCAACCATATCCAGCCCCTTGACTGCAAACGGCCAAGTAACTGGAATCATCCTCAATTCTTGAGCCGGCACGTGAGCTCGTCTGGAAAAATTCTGACAGCCGTCACACTTGCTAACCAGATCCTCTGCATCAGCATGAGTCATCAGCCAATAAAATCCATGACGAAAAGCATTAGCTACGAGAGACTTAGAGCCGGCATGAGGCCACAATCACCCTCATGAATCTCCCGTAGAATCGCACGGCCCTCCTGAGGATAAATACAACGCTGAAACACCCCTGTGACACTGCATCGGTGCAACTCGCCGTTGACAATGGTCATTGACTTAGACCGCCGGGTTATCTGCCTGGCCAAAGTTTCATCTTCAGGTAACTCACCCCGGGTCATATAAGCCAAATATGGAACCATCCAATCAGGAAGAGCATGAAGAGCCGCCACCAACTGTGCCTCCGGGTCAGGAATAGCAAGATCCTCCTCCGTAGGCAACTTAACTGAAGGGTTATTCAAAATATCAAGGAAAACATTAGGGGGTACTGGCTTACGCTGGGACCCCAGCCGGCTTAAAGCATCAGCCGCCTCATTTTTCCTGCAATCAACATGCTCCACTTGATAACCCTTGAAATGACCAACAATAGCATCAACCGCTTGGCGGTAAGCCGTCATGAGCGGGTCTTTGGAATCCCAAGTTCCCGAGACTTGCTGAGCCACCAGATCTGAATCGCCGAAACACCTGACCCGGCTTAAGTTCATCTCTTTGGCCATCCGAAGACCATGGAGCAAAGCCTCATATTCAACTGCATTGTTAGTACAAGGAAACATCAACCTTAAGACATAGCAAAACTTATCACCTCGTGGGGAAGTCAAAATAAATCCAGCCCCCGAGCCTTCCAACTTCCTGGATCCATCAAAATGAATAGTCCAATATGTATTATCAGGCTTCTCCTCTGGCATCTGCAACGCAGTCTAGTCATTGATGAAATCCACAAGTGCTTGAGACTTGATGGCTGTCCGAGGCATATATTTCAAACCATGGGGTCCAAGCTCAATGGCCCACTTGGCCACTCAGCCCGTAGCTTCTCTGTTTTGAATAATATCCCCTAGAGGAGCTTAACTGACCACAGTGATGGGATGACCAAGGAAATACTGCTTCAACTTACGACTAGCCATGAACACCCCATAGACTAGCTTCTGCCAATGTGGGTACCTTTACTTGGATTCAATTAGTACCTCACTGACATAATAAACCGGCCTTTGAACTGGATACTCCTTGCCTAACTCCTTCCTTTCCACAACAACCGCTACACTGACGGCTCTGCTGTTAGTGGCCACATATAAAAGCAAGGCTCCTTATCAATGGGAGCTGCAAGAACCGGCGGCTCGGCCAACTGCTTTTTCAGCGCCTCAAACGCTTGATTGGCAGCATCGCTCCAGACAAAGTGATATGTTTCCTTCATCATCTGGTACAGAGGGATAGCCTTTTCGCCCAAACGGCTTATAAACCGGCTCAAAGCCGCAATACGACCCGCCAAACGCTGGACGTCATTGATACATGCCGGCTTAGCCAAAGAAGTAATAGCCCTGATTTTCTCCGGGTTAGCTTCAATGCCTCTTTCAGAAACCAAAAACCCCAATAGCTTGCCTCCTGGCACACCAAAGACACACTTGGCCGGGTTAAGCATCATCTTGTAGACCCGGAGATTATCAAAGGTCTCCTTCAAATCATCTAACAAGGTCTCTTTCTTTCTGGATTTCACAACTATATCATCCACATAAGCATGAACATTGCGTCCAATCTGGTTGTGGAGGCAATTCTGAACGCAACGCTGATAAGTCGCCTGAGCACTTTTGAGCCCAAAGGGCATAGATACATAACAAAAGGCTCCAAAGGGAGTGATGAAAGATGTCTTCTCCTGGTCCTTAACTGCCATCTTGATCTGATGATAACCATAATAAGCATCCAAGAAACTCAAACGCTCACAACTTGCCGTAACATCAATGATCTGATCAATACGAGGGAGAGCAAAAGGATCAGCCCGATAGGCCTTATTAAGGTCCGTGTAATCCACACACATGCGCCAAGTGCCGTTTTTCTTAAGCCCCAGCACCGGGTTAGCCAACCATTCAGGATGAAAAACTTCAATAATAAACCCAGACGCCAAGAGCCGGGCCACTTCCTCACCAATGGCCTTGCGCCTCTCTTCATTAAAGCGATGAAGGAATTGCTTGACTGGTTTAAACTTCGGATCAACATTGAGAGTGTGCTTAGCGAGTTCCCTCGGTACACCTGGCATGTCAAAAGGTTTCCATGCAAAGATGTCCCGGTTCTCACGGATGAACTCGATGAGCGCGCTTTCCTATTTCGGATCCATATTGGCACTGATACTAAACTGTTTGGATGAGTCACCAGGAACAAAATCGACCTGCTTGGTGTCATCTGCCGACTTAAATTTCAACAAAGGGTCATGCTCTGTAGTTGGCTTCTTCAAGGGGGTCATATCCGCCGGGTCAACATTATCTTTGTAGAACTTCAACTCCTCTGTTGCACAAACAGACTCGGCATAGGCAGCATCGCCTTCTTCACACTCCAAGGCTATCTTCCTGTCACCGTGCACCGTGATGGTACCCTTACGACCCGGCATTTTGAGCTGCAAATAAACATAACAAGGGCGTGCCATAAATTTGGCATAAGTCGGCCGTCCAAACAGGGGGTGATAAGGGCTATTGATCTTGACCACCTCAAAAGTCAATTTTTCGGCCCTATAGTCATGATCATTGCCAAAAGCCACCTCCAAAGTTATCTTAGCCACCGGATACGCCGACTTACCGGGCACCACTCCATGAAGGACGGTAGAAGACGACTTAAGATCTTTGTCAGTCAAATCCATACGGCGGAAAGTATCATAATAAAGAATATTGATACTGATGCCCCCGTCCATAAGCACCTTCGTCAATTTGTAACCTCCAACCTGAGGAGCAACAACCAAAGCCAGCTGACCTGGATTGTCCACCCGGGGCGGGTGATCCTCACGGCTCCATACGATGGGCTGCTCTGACCATCGTAAGTATCGGGGGACAGCCGGCTCAACCGCGTTCACCGCCCGCTTATGAATCTTCTGGTCTCGTTTGCACAAACTCATGGTAAACACATGATACTGGCCACTATTCAGCTGCTTCAGATTACTCTGATAACCAGACTGCTGTTGTTGATTACCTTGATTAGGTTGTTGATTGAAACCGCCTTGGTTACCTTGGCCCTGAAATCCAGAGTTCGAGCCGCCACCTCCAAAGCCGGGCCCGTGAGAGCCAGATCCTAACCCACCGTGTGGGCCCTGGTTATCCTGATAAAAACCGGAATTTCTATACTCCCTCATGATGAAGCAATCTTTCCAGAGATGAGTGGCTGGCTTCTCTTGAGTACCATGCTTTGGGCAAGGCTGATTCATTATCGCTTCAATGTTGAATTTTGGCCCGCCAAACCGGGGCACTGATGACTTCCCCTTACGACGCTGATTATTACTATGCGTGCTGGTATTAGCCACAAAGTCTGAACCGTCGTCAGTTTGCTTGCGCTTATCGTTATTACCTTGACCCGCCGTATTATGCTGTTGTCCCTTTGCATTGCCGTTCTTCTTCCCCTTGCTAGCCTTCTCCTCATCAGACTCAGGGTCCTTAGTATTATCAGAGTCGGCGTATTTGACGAGAGCTACCATAAGCTCTCCCGTATCATTGCAGTGGCGCTTAAGCCGCCCCAGCTTCTGCTTGAGGGGAAGGAACCGACAATTCTTCTCTAAAATCAGGACGGCTGAACCGGTGTTGATACTATCCGATGAGTGGATAATGGCCGAGATCCGGCGTACCCAATGGGTCGTCGACTCGCCCTCACCCTTGACACAACTGTCTAAATCAAGAATCGACGTAGGCTGCTTGCACGTGTCCTTGAAATTCTGGATAAAACGCATTTTCAGTACCGCCCATGATGTGATGGAATTAGGGAAATCCCTTTAGCCAGGTGCGAGCCGGTCCATCCAACATCATGGTGAAATACTTAGCACATGCAGCATCACTGACGTCCAACATCTCCATGGCCATCTCGTAACTCTCAATCCAAGCCTCCGGGGGTTGATCCGCTGTGTAATTAGGCACCTTGCGGGGACCCTTAAAATCTTTTGGCAGGTGATGACCCACAAGTGTAGGGGATCTATCGTAGTCCTTTCGATAAGTAAGAGTGTCGAACCCAACGAGGAGCAGAAGGAAATGATAGGCAGTTTTCAGTAAGGTATTCTCTGCAAGCACTGAAATTATCGGTAACAGATAGTTTCGTGATAAGGTAATTGGTAACGAGCAACAAGTAACAAAAGTAAATAAGGTACAGCAAGGTGGCCCAATCCTTTTTGTAGCAAAGCACAAGCCTGGACAAATTCTTATATGAAGGAAAACGCTCCCGAGGACACATGGGAATTATCGTCAAGCTAGTTTTCATCACGCTCATATGATTCGCGTTCGGTACTTTGATAATTTGATATGTGGGTGGACCGGTGCTTGGGCGCTGCCCTTACTTGGACAAGCATCCCACTTATGATTAACTTCTATTGCAAGCATCCGCAACTACAAAAGAAGTATAAGGTAAACCTAACCATAGCATGAAACATATGGATCCAAATCAGCCCCTTACGAAGCAACGCATAAACTAGGGTTTAAGCTTTTGTCACTCTAGCAACCCATCATCTACTTATTACTTCCCAATGCCTTCCTCTAGGCCCAAACAATGGTGAAGTGTCATGTAGTCTACGTTCACATAACACCACTAGAGGAAAGACAACATACATCTCATCAAAATATCAAACGAATACCATATTCACATGACTACTAATAGCAAGACTTCTCCCATGTCCTCAGGAACAAACGTAACTACTCACAAATCATATTCATGTTCATAATCAGAGGGGTATTAATATGCATAATGGATCTAAACATATGATCTTCCACCAAATAAACCAACTAGCATCAACTACAAGGAGTAATCAACACTACTAGCAACCCACAGTGTCGTGGAATTGTCACGGCAGATGTCCTTGGGCTAGGACTTAGTCGTGGAGCCATCGCAACTAGGAAGCTTGAAGGGGTTATGCGGGACAAGGAACACGAGGGGTTATACTGGTGAAGGTAAAAGCCTACGTCCAGTTCGAGGTGTTATTGATTAGGGTTATGATCGCCAGGGAGCTAAACAGCTATCCCGGCTCTCGGAGAGATTGTTGTCGCCCCCAAACCGCTGCCGGGTCGTCCCTTTATATAGGGAGGCTGACGCCCAGCAGCCCTTAGAGTCCCGGCCGGCTCATAAGAGTGTCCAGCTCGGACTCTAAAACAATACTTGCCTTACACTACAAGTCTACTATAACAATGATTGTAACTACGGGCTTTAAGTCATATCCGGGTCTCAGCCCATCTCTGGCCCATTATCCTGAAACTTAGCTCCGGGCTTCTGGTAATGATCCTTGGAGTAACCCGGCCCTCCTGGCGGGTGACCCCCAGGTCTATATCCTCAACATTAGGCCCCAGATTGACTTGAGCTGGCTTGTGTCAATCTTTAGCTCCGCAGTCAGAAAAAATCTCCGGCTTATCATTCATGTGAAGGTCATAACCCGGAGTGACGTCATCCTCTGGACTCCGGGTAATCCGCCGTGACGTCATCCTCCATTAAGTCCGTTTTTTACTCCGCCAGATCCGCAACGGATCTTTGCTTTTACTGTCCTTCCGAGAATCGAGGCGCCGTGAGGGGGAGATAACCACGCCGTGGCCTCCTCAAATCCCGCGCCCACTTATGACTCGGCCTTATAAATAGGCCGGCCCGGCACTCTCTTCTTCACACTCTCCTTCTTCTTCCTCGCACTGTCGTTCCTCTGCCCGAGCTTCTGCCGCCGCCACCGCCGTCGCACCCCTGGTCTTCCTCAACCCGGCCGCTGCATCAACCTGACTCGGACCAGATAACGTCAGCAACCTCCGCTCTTCTCCTGGTCCGGTGAGTCCCCTCTGCCTTACTAGCATAGATCTAGGACAGAGTTCATCTGTGTTCTTCATGTTCATCACCGTTACCGCAAGTTTCGGTAACCCCTGTAGCCACTGCCCCCGTTGATCCTTAGGCTTGTGTAGAACCACCGCGGTAGATATCTGAGGTTCATTTCTTCTGCAAGAACACCTCTTTTTACTGCATAAGGACTGGGTTCCATCTCAAGAACCTCCCCTGCTTCTGTTTTTTAGGTCTAGAAAACTTTCTCTGGTCCGACTACTTTGATCCAAAAAGTTACTGTAATATGTGAAATCTGTTTACCACACTTAGTAAAAACTGCAGTCCTTGAATCTTGGCGGCTTATATTTCTGACTTAGAGAAAACACGCACCGTAGAACTTTCCGGTTTAAAGAGAATCATGCTCTGTAGTATCTTCCGACTTAACCGCAGTAAGCCGTCGACGACCAACTTATCCTGAAAGCCCCGACGGCTTAGATAACCCACCGTATCAATACATACCATTAGTCCCCTTCATAAGCCGTCATTGTAACTTGAATGATAAACTCCGGCTTATAATTAACCCAGACACTTTTCTCTTCCTCGTAGACCACCAACCGTCACCATGCCTCCCAAGGCTCCCATCACTTGCAACTGGATGAAATCCAGCGTCACCGAAGAGACCCTGGCCAACTTCGTTAAGTCCGGATATCTGCCTAAGAAGGAAGTGATGTCCTACCGTGCTCCTGACCCGTCCGAAGAAAGGCCACAGCCGAGAGACGGGGAGGTAGTGATCTTTGCCGACCATATGAGCCGGGGCTTCGCACCGCCCGGCTCAAAATTCTTCCGGGACGTGCTCAACTCCTTTGATCTTCGGCCTCAGGATATAGGACCCAATTCCATATCCAACATCTGCAACTTCCAAGTTTTTTCTGAAGTATATCTTGGAGAAGAGCCGAGTCTGCTGCTCTTCAGAGAGCTGTTCTATTTGAACCGCCAAACCGAGTGCGCAAACGGTCCAAGTCTAGAGTTAGGCGGCATCTCCATCCAACGGCGCAGGGATTGTCTGTTCCCTTACGCAGAACCGCCAAGTCACCCCAAGGACTGGAACATGACTTGGTTCTACTGCCAAGACACGTCCCCGGCTGATGAGAGCCCGCTGCCCGGCTTTCGCCCAACGCGCCTGGAGCCAACTCATCCATTATCCGACAAGCTGACTGCCGTAGAACGCCAGCCTCTGCTTCCAACGATCAACAAGATCAAAGCCCTGCTAGGCAATGGTCTGAACAGAATTGACTTGGTCCGGGTCTGGATCTCATGGCGGGTGATCCCATTGAGCCGCCGCCCCGGCTTAATGTGTGAGTACACCGGGCGAAAGGATGACCCGCAGAGGCACAGTCGCAATGATCTTCCAGAAGACGTTGCTGAAGAAGAGACCAAGGCTCTTTTAAACGAGAGCCTGGCAGACTGTGGAAGAACCGGGCTAGCCCCGTTCTGCAAGACCAATCCAGCCCCAGCGGTAAGCCGCTGACTTTAACCTTTCCATTTTGTTTTACCTGTCATCTTACTAAGAACTCATTACTGTATTTCTCAGGCTGATGATAAATTCTGGCGGGTCAAGTATGACCACGAGGCGGCCAAGAAGGCCAGGAAGGCGAAGAAAGCCGCCAAGAGAGCCGCCCCTCGCAAAAAGGGAAACAGACCCACTGCTTCGGAGCTGCTGCAATTAAGCGATAGCTCCGAGTCAGAGGTAACCCTTAAATCTTTTAAATTCTTGCAGTATATGTTGTCTGATGCTGTCCGCCTTATCAACACTTGCTTATTGACAGGATGACACCGGTGCCAGTAACCCGGTGGTCGAAGAGGTAACATCACTTTCCTCCGGCTCTGAGCCTTTACCACAGCTGAAAGTCCGAAGGGTAACCCGGAAAGTAAGCTTTTCCCATCGATTAGCTCACCGAGACCCTCAATTTCTTTTGAAGCAGCAAGTCCACGAGAGCCGGCGTCACACCCGGGCCCGCAAGGACACCGACCTCTCTACTGGGTTACCCGACGCAACGAGGAAACGCCGCACTGAGGTTTTTTCTCACCTGTACCCTTTTCATCCGTTGGCGGGTGTCATCCGTCAGCCACTCAACTCTTCTGACTCCAATTACCAGGAGACCTCCCCCTCCTCGGGTGACTCCATGCAGTCAAGTCTGCCGGCTTTCAAGACTGCCCCCGGGTAATAACAATCTCCTTACATTATCTGTCTGTACTTACCCTTTGTATGCCTAACACTTCTGCCTTTTCAGTGCCCAGGCAAAGCTCACCAAAAGAATAAAGAAGACTAGGTCAGCCGGAGTGCCCGACTTGCCTGAGCCGGAGACAACGGCTCAAGAGCCGCCAGTCGCCTCCGCCCCTGAAGCCACCATTCCCATGGATACGGCGCCTGAAGCCCCTGCCCCGACCACCAAGACAACAACCGAAGCGTTAGCTAACCCGGAGGCCTCCGGCTCAGCCCCACCAGCTAACGACCCGGACGTGGTAATTACCCGGACGGAGTTTGTTGAGCCAGGGAGGCCAACTGCGCTGGCCAAATGCTCCGCGAGGGGGGAGTTGCTGCAACCCCACCGGGTGAATCTGGATCTCTCCAGCTACACCGACTTAAGTATTGGAGAACTCGTCTCAGGCTACATCAGCCAGGTTCACTAGAGCCGGGACGCCGAGATCGCCATGGTCAACCAGATCCAACAAAAATCTGAGGTAACCTTCTGCTGTTCTCTTACTTTCCGCATAGTGATCCTTGCCATTCTAGCCCCCAAGTCTAGGACTTATACTTGAATATGTTGTAGACTTTAGATTCCGGCTTACTGAACTGAGCCGGCCGTACATAGATAGATACGTTCAATATGCATTAGCCCCCAAGTGCCAAGTGTCTTTGCTTGGAAAGCGCTTGGGACTTTATAGAATGACAGTTAATAACCCGGAAATATATGCAGGCTGTTGGCAAGAAATTAGAGTCGGACCTGGCGGATCTCAAGAGCCGGCTGAAGGCACAAGAGATGGAGACCCGGAAGGCAAATGCCAAGTTTGTCTCCAGCATCGCCGCTCAGGAGAAATTGAAGACTGAATTCGACGCTGGGCGGAAGGCCTGGGCTGAGGAGAAAGCTGCACTGGTGACCCGGGCAGAACAGGCGGAGAAGGCCCTCACTGAGAAGACCGCTGAGCTCTCCGGTCTAAAGCGCCAAGTGTCCCAAATGGTAGCTGCCATCTTCGGTAAGTTGCCTCATCGGCTTTCATTCAAGTTGGAATGTTTACATCTCTTAACTCATCCTTATCACCGGGTCATCTGATGTTGTTAAACAGGTTCCAGAAGCACCAACTTGAACCAGAGCGTGGTCACCAAGTTAAAGGCCGTGTACACCCTGGTGGAACAGCTCTACACCGGGTCACAGCGGGCCTTAGCTGTGGTGGCCCTGTCAAACGAAGTGCCGACTCATCTGGCCGAAGTCCTGCGCCGGCTCGCAGTTCTGCCGCAGCGGATCCAGGAGCTACGACGAGCATCCGCGAGATCCGGAGCAATCGCCGCACTGAGCCGGGCCAAAGCCTTCTTGCCAGAGCTAGACCCGGCAGATATCGCCCTGGGTTACCCCAGCCTGAAGGAAGACGGCTCAGCGTTCGACCAGAAGGACTTCGCGGCTTGTGTGAAGGCTGTGCGCCCGGTGGCCACCATCATCGGGAACGACACCGATTTAACCAAGTATCAGCCGGGATACAACGCGGAGAATCAGAGGATTCCAACCCCTCGCTATGAAGCTATCAATCTGATTCCCCCGGCTCGCCAGCACACCTTCGCCCCGGAGATTAACCCGGCCGGGTTAATTGACGAAGAAGCTCAGTTCGAAGCTCTCAGCGGCATCAACTGGAAGTCGTCGACCTTCGAAGCCTTGGGATCAGCCGAAGCAGAAGATGAGCCGGGGACTTCAACTCAGTAGGCGTCATAAACCGGCTAGCGGCTCACCAAACAACGCCCCATCCTTGAAACTGTGAAAGACTTTTGTAATAGAGTAGGTGCAACAATTTATCTCTGCCGTGCCATCGTGCACGTAATGAATGCTGAAATCCTTTGAAGTCATTCTTTTGATGCTCCTCCGGGTCGTAATTATCCCTTTGTCCTTCTCAACCTTAAAAAGTGCCTTCAAATATCTGCATAGAAAGGCAAATTACAAGTCGCAAGGCGGCTTACCGCCCTGAGAATCAGGTGTTTGAGATGGATAACCCGGGATACGAACCAAAAAAGATTGGTCCTTAACTATACTCGAACATAGCTGTGATGACACACTTAACCGCCTGTAAGCATGCTTCCGGGTTAAATAACCCGGGTAGCACGGTTGGTACCTTAACTCGAATTTATTTGTCTTGATGACATCCATGATGCTCAATTAACAAGATAAACCAAAATTAAGCCGGCAAGTGAAACCCGGCAGTACATACTTTGACATGATCAAGGCAAGTTGTGGTAAAATATAAAAACTTAAGGGCTTCCGGTTGAAATACGACCAGAAACTCGGTCCAAAGGGGTTAAGCTAAGATTCGGATACGATCATATAGCCCCCAGTGGGTTTGGCGATGCCAATCAAGAGGGTATCGACAACTATGTCCTCTTTGGTTCGAATACGACCCATGTTTGAACAGGAAGCCCCCAAATGATTCTGAAAATTTGTTTAACGACGCTGATTCGAATACGATCCACGTCGGTTCTCAGAGGGGTTACACTATGATTCAAATATGACCAGAGGCAACTTCCCAATGAGCTCGGCACTTTGCCAATCAAATGGGTATCGACAGCTATGTTCTCTTTGGTTCGAATACGACCCATGTGTGAACAGGAAGCCCCCAAGCGACTTTACTGCTTACAGCTAGATTCGAAGATGATCATAAGCCGGATCTTCTGTAAGTCAACATGACACACATTTTTGGAAGAGAGCAAAGGACAGAGGTCCTGCTTTATTGCTTTATCATAATATATACATGGCTGAGATAAATATGTACATCACAAGAGTCGGAAGCTCAAGTGTAGTAAGGCCGAAGCTGAGCTATGTTCCACGGCCGACGGGTCTCCTCCTCAGATTTACGCGAGTCCTTATGCTCCCGGATATCAATGAGGTAATATGACCCGTTGTGCAAGTTCTTACTGACCACAAAAGGCCCTTCCCAAGGTGGGGATAACTTGTGTGCATCTGTTTGATCCTGGATGAGCCGGAGCACCAGGTCGCCCTCCTGGAAGACCCGGGACTTGACCCGGCGGCTATGATAACGGCGCAGGTCTTGTTGGTAAATCGCTGAACGGGCGGCTGCCACATCACGCTGTTCGTCCAGCAAGTCCAGAGCATCTTGGCGCGCCTGTTCATTATCCGTCTCAACATAAGCCGCCACACGAGGTGAATCATGACGGATGTCACTGGGGAGAACTGCTTCTGCTCCATAAACCATGAAGAAAGGCGTGAAGCCTGTAGACCTGTTGGGAGTAGTGTTGATGCTCCATAAAACGGAGGGCAACTCCTCCACCCAACAACCAGGCGTCCGTTGCAAAGGGACCAAGAGCCGGGGTTTAATGCCCTTCAGAATCTCCTGGTTAGCTCTCTCAGCTTGACCATTGGATTGGGGGTGTGCCACTGAAGAGACATCAAGCCGGATATGCTCTCTTTGACAAAACTCCTCCATAGCGCCTTTGGACAGATTAGTGCCATTGTCTGTTATGATGCTGTGTGGAAAGCCGAAGCGGAAGATCACCTTTTTCATAAATTGAACTGCCGTGGCTGCATCACACTTGCTAACTAGCTCAGCTTCCACCCACTTCGTGAATTTGTCCACTGCCACCAAGAGGTGGGTCTTCTTATCCTTGGACCGTTTAAAAGGCCCGACCATATCAAGCCCCCAGACCGCAAAGGGCCAAGTGATCGGGATCATCCTCAATTCCTGAGCCGGCACATGAGCCCGTCGGGAGAACCTTTGGCAGCCATCGCATTTACTGACCAAGTCCTCTGCATCAGCGTGAGCCGTCAGCCAATAAAAACCATGACGGAAAGCCTTGGCCACAAGAGACTTTGAACCGGCATGATGGCCACAATCCCCTTCATGGATCTCGCGCAAGATCTCTTGACCTTCCTCAGGGGAGATACAACGCTGGAATGCCCCTGAAACACTGCGATGATGCAACTCGCCATCGATAACAATCATTGACTTAGCCCGCCGGGTTATTTGCCTGGCCAGAATTTCATCCTCAGGCAACTCTCCCCGGGTTATATAAGCCAGATATGGCATTGTCCAGTCTGGTATGATATGAAGAGCCGCCACCAGTCGTGCCTCCGGGTCAGGGATAGCCAAGCCCTCCTCTGTAGGCAACTTAACCGAAGGGTTATATAGGACATCCAGGAAAGTGTTAGGCGGCACCGGCTTTCGCTGAGAGCCGAGCCGGCTTAAAGCATCAGCCGCCTCATTCTTCCTGCGGTCAATGTGCTCCACTTGATATCCCTGAAAGTGCCCGGCAATGGCATCAACCTCGCGGCGATAAGCCGCCATTAGAGGATCCTTAGAATCCCAGGTGCCTGATACTTGTTGAGCCACCAAGTCTGAGTCACCAAAACACCTCAGCCGGCTTAAGCTCATCTCCTTAGCCACCCGAAGACCGTGGAGCAAAGCCTCATACTCAGCCACATTATTAGTGCAAGGGAACATCAACCGTAGCACATAATGGAACTTGTCACCTTTAGGGGAAGCCAAGACCACACCAGCCCCCGAGCCCTCCAGCTGCCTGGACCCATCAAAGTGAATAGTCCAATAAGTGTTATCCGGCTTTTGCTCGGGTACTTGTGACTCTGTCCAATCATTGATGAAATCTATCAAGGCCTGAGACTTAACAGCAGTGCGTGGCACATATTTGAGGCCATGAGGTCCAAGTTCTATAGCCCACTTAACAATTCTCCCTATAGCCTCTCTGTTCTGGATAATATCACCGAGAGGGGCGGAACTGACCACAGTGATGGGATGACCTTGAAAGTAATGCTTAAGCTTCCGGCTTGCCATAAACACCCCATATACGAGCTTCTGCCAATGCGGATACCGCTGCTTGGACTCAATGAGCACCTCACTGACATAATAAACCGGCCGCTGAACCGGATGCTCCTTACCCACCTCCTTGCGCTCCACCACAATAGCCACGCTGACGGCTCGTGCGTTTGCCGCTACATACAGTAGCAAGGGCTCCTTATCAACCGGAGCAGCAAGGACGGGGGGCTCTGCCAGTTGCTTTTTCAAATCCTCGAAGGCGGTATTAGCTGCATCATTCCAGACAAAGTTATCAGTTTTCTTCATCAATTGATATAAGGGCATAGCCTTCTCACCCAAACGGCTTATAAACCGGCTTAACGCAGCGATGCGACCCGCCAAACGCTGAACGTCATTTATACATGCCGGCTTAGCTAGAGAAGTGATAGCTTTGATCTTCTCTGGGTTAGCCTCAATGCCCCTGTCAGAGACCAAGAAGCCCAATAGTTTGCCTGCAGGAACACCAAAAACACATTTGGCCGGGTTAAGCATCATCTTATAGACCCGGAGATTGTCGAAGGTTTCCCTTAAGTCATCTATCAGGGTTTCCTCCTTGATGGATTTAACCACAATGTCGTCCACGTAAGCGTGAACATTGCGCCCGATCTGCTTATGAAGGCAATTCTGCACACAACGCTGGTAAGTCGCCTGTGCACACTTGAGTCCAAAGGGCATAGACACATAGCAGAAGGCTCCAAAGGGAGTGATGAACGCCGTATTCTCCTGGTCCTTAACTGCCATCTTAATCTGACGATACCCGGAATAAGCATCCAAGAAACTTAAGCGTGCACAACCTGCCGTGGCGCAATGATTTGATCGATACGGGGGAGAGCAAAAGGATCAGCCGGACACGCCTTGTTCAAATCCGTGTAGTCCACACACATCCGCCAGGTGCCGTTCTTTTTAAGTACGAGCACCGGGTTAGCCAACCACTCTGGGTGAAAAACCTCAACAATGAACCCGGCCGCCAAAAGCCGGGCCACTTCTTCACCAATAGCCTTCCGCCTCTCTTCGTTAAACCGTCGAAGGAACTGTCTGACCGGCTTAAATTTTGGATCCACATTGAGAGTGTGCTCAGCGAGTTCTCTAGGTACACCTGGCATGTCAGAAGGTTTCCATGCAAAGATGTCCCTATTCTCACGGATGAACTCGATGAGCGCGCCTTCCTATTTCGGGTCCAGATTTGCACTGATGCTGAACTGCTGAGACGAGTCACCTGGAACAAAATCAACAAGTTTAGTCTCATCGGCTGATTTAAACTTCATTGCTAGTTCATTCTCCGTGGTTGGCTTTTTCAGAGAGGTCATATCTGTTGGGTCAACATTGTCTTTATAAAATTTCAACTCTTCTGTGGCACAAACAGACTCTGCATAAGCCGCGTCACCTTCCTCACACTCCAGAGCCACTTTCCGGCTGCCGTGAACTGTAATGGTCCCATTGTGACCCGGCATCTTGAGCTGTAAGTACACATAACACGGCCGTGCCATGAACTTGGCGTAAGCCGGCCGTCCGAATATAGCATGGTATGGACTTCTTATCTTGACCACCTCAAAGGTCAACTTCTCCACCCTGTAATTGTTTTCATCACCAAAAGCCACTTCCAATTCGATCTTGCCGACTGGATAAGCCGACTTATCGGGTACCACACCATGGAAGATAGTATTTGACTGGCTGAGGTTCTTATCAACTAGCCCCATACGACGGAAAGTCTCATAATAGAGGATGTTGATGCTGCTGCCTCCATCCATGAGTACCTTTGTGAACTTATAGCCTCCCACCTGAGGAGCCACTACTAAGGCCAGGTGGCCCGGGTTATCTACCCGGGGAGGGTGATCCTCCCTACTCCACACTATGGGCTGCTCCGACCACCGTAAGTAGCGTGGAACCGCCGGCTCAACAGCATTAACAGCCCTCTTGTGAAGCTTCTCGTCTCGTTTGCACAAACTAGTGGTGAACACGTGATACTGTCCACCGCTAAGTTGCTTCGGGTTGGTCTGATAGCCCCCCTGTTGCTGTTGATGACCCTGACCAGACTGTTGATTGAAGCCCCCTTGACCGTTCTGAGGACCGGAATTTGACCCGCCACCCGGGCCATGAAAGCCGCCAGCGCCAGAGCCGCCTGCGCCTGGGCCGCCGCCCGGGCCATTGTAGTTTTTAAAGGCCTTCATGATAGCACAATCCTTCCACAGATGAGTCGCTGGCTTCTCTCTAGAGCCGTGTCTCGGACAAGGTTCATTCAACAGCTGCTCCAGAGAAGGTCCTGACCCGCCGCCTCGGGGAGGGGGCCTCCCCTTGCGTCGCTGGTTGTTGCCTTGGGTGTTGGCTACGAACTCCAGGCTGCCATCGGCCTTGCGCTTGCCTCCTCCTTGATTCCCCGGGTTAAACTGAGGGCCCTTGCCATTGCCGTTCTTCTTTCCCTTCCCTGTCCTTTCATCATCTGAAGGGGGATCCTTGGTACCATCGGAATCAGCGTATTTGACAAGAGCCGCCATTAGTGTGCCCATATCCGTGCAGTCACGTTTAAGCCGCCCAAGCTTCATCTTTAGGGGCACAAAACGACAGTTCTGTTCTAACATCAAGACTGCAGAGCCGGCGTCCATCTTATCTGACGAATGTATGATCTCCTTGACCCGGCGAACCCAATGGGTCGTGGACTCACCCTCCTGCTGCTTACAGTTAGTCAAATCCACAATTGACATAGACTGCCTACAGGTATCCTTGAAGTTTTGAATGAACCGGGCCTTCAGCTCAGTCCAAGACCCAATGGAGTTCGGTGGCAGCCCTTTTAACCACGTGCGGGCAGTTCCATCTAACATCATGGTGAAATATTTGGCCATGGCCGCCTCGCTGACCTCTAGCAGTTCCATAGCCATCTCATAACTCTCAATCCAGGCCGCAGGCTGTAAGTCAGCTGTATAGTTAGGCACCTTCCTAGGGCCCTTGAAATCCTTAGGTAAACGTTCATTACGGATGGCCGGCACCAAACAAGGGACACCCCCGGTCCTGGTAGAAATACCCACATCAACGGACGCCGTTGGATAAGCCGGGGGGGTCTGATAAGCCGTCAATTGCGGCACCTGCTCCGCCTCTTGCCGTGCTTGGTCTGTGGCGTAGAAGGTTCCAACATGAGCCGGGCCATGGCGTCGGACATTACTTGAGCCGGTCGCCGAGACCATGTGCCGGCTGTAGCTCGGGCTCTGGCCTGGGCGAGGAGTTGAGTTGATCCTTTCCCGGCTGTAGGAGTACGCCTCTTGCTGCGCTAGGGCCGTCTGCAGGAGTTCCCTGACCCGGCGGGTTTCCACGGCTGCCGGAGAATTGCCGTCAACGGGAAGAGCCGCCAGTCGTGCTGCCGCAGCTACCATGTTCTCCAGCGGGTTATCGTAATGACCCGGGGGTATTGGCACATACTGAGGCGGGGCAGGGGGCGCCTGGGGAGGCCCCATTACTAGTGGCTGAATAAGGGGTCCCGACCCGGGCGCAATGACCCCTGGTGGGTTACTGGATCCCGCACCCGGTGTGTTGAATAGATTGCGCGGATCATAAACCGGCGGGAGTCGAGACTGGGCCTTCTGATGCCTCCTTCTCATGACCTCGTTGGCCGCGTTCTGATCCATCGTGAGTTGGAAGGACTGCGCCTGAATCAACTGAGTCCGGGCGTCGAGAGCCGCCCGCTCCGCCGCCAGCCTGATCCCTTCTGCTGCAAGATCCTCTTTTGCTTTCATCAGATCCAATTTTAACTGTGCCACCTCCGCGTCATGCTGGGCTTGATCTGCCGGGTCAACCGTGGCAGTTAACAGGGCCGTCATTTTATCTGTGAGATCCATCAGCATCTGAGCCGGGGAAGGCTCCGGGTTTTCTGATCCGGTAGCGGGGTTCTGAACAGGCTGCGCACCAGCCATAAAAACTCCGACCTGACTTGGCGGCTCAAAAAGGTCCGGAATACTGTTGCCATCGGAATAACTCATGAGCCTGCCATCTTGAAGTTGGTACAACGAGTTTGACTCATCAGCGGCCGACTCGCCGTCAGAGCCGGCGGCCGCCTCATCCCCAGACCCAGATGGATCGGAGGGCCTTCCATGGATGCATCCCACAAAAGCGCGTTTAAGGCAGGCCGGGCCCGGGCGGGTCGTGCGCGCTGAGCCGTTTCGATGAGATCGGCGCAGAGACCCGGCTCGGGGCCCGGCTCACCAACCTTGCCAATGAAGACATGAATTCCGCCAAAGGGGACCCGGTACCCGTACTCCACTGAGCCGGCGTCGGGGCCCCAGTCCGCGTCGTCGATGTAGAGCCTGCCGCGACGACTCTTGGTCATCCGGCCCACAGCGTATCCCTTGAGCCCTTCGAAGCTGCCCTTCAAGAACTCAAATCCACCGTGCGCTGGCCCCACGGTGGGCGCCAACTGTCGTGGAATTGTCACGGCAGATGTCCTTGGGCTAGGACTTAGTCGTGGAGCCATCGCAACTAGGAAGCTTGAAGGGGTTATGCGGGACAAGGAACACGAGGGGTTATACTGGTTCGGCCCCTTACGGTGAAGGTAAAAGCCTACGTCCAGTTCGAGGTGTTATTGATTAGGGTTATGATCGCCAGGGAGCTAAACAGCTATCCCGGCTCTCGGAGAGATTGTTGTCGCCCCCAAACCGCTGCCGGGTCGTCCCTTTATATAGGGAGGCTGACGCCCAGCAGCCCTTAGAGTCCCGGCCGGCTCATAAGAGTGTCCGGCTCGGACTCTAAAACAATACTTGCCTTACACTACAAGTCTACTATAACAATGATTGTAACTACGGGCTTTAAGTCATATCCGGGTCTCAGCCCATCTCTGGCCCATTATCCTGAAACTTAGCTCCGGGCTTCTGGTAATGATCCTTGGAGTAACCCGGCCCTCCTGGCGGGTGACCCCCAGGTCTATATCCTCAACACACAGGTACCAATCTGAGGCTTTGGGACAAAGATTGGATACAAGAGATGAACTAGGGTTTGAGAGGAGATGGTGCTGGTGAAGGTGTTGATGGAGATTGACCCCCTCCCGACGAGAGGATCGTTGGTGATGACGATGGAGATGATTTCCCCCTCCCGAAGGGATGTTTCCCCGGCAGAACAGCTCCGCCGGAGCCCTAGATTGGTTCCGCCAAGGTTCCGCCTCGTGGCGGCGGAGTTTCGTCCCGTAAGCTATTACCTATGATTTTTTCCAGGGTAAAAGACTTCATATAGCAGAAGATGGCCACCGGAGGCCTGCCAGGGGGGCCCACGAGGCAGGGGGCGCGCCCAGGGGGTAGGGCGCGCCCCCCACCCTCGTGGATGGTGGGTGGCCCCCCTCTAGTACTTTCTTCCTTCAGTATTTTTTATAAATTCCAAAAATAACTTCCGTGAAGTTTCAGGACTTTTGGAGCTGTGCAAAATAGGTCTCTAATATTTGCTCCTTTTCCAGCCAAGAATTCCACTGCCGGCATTCTCCTTCTTCATGTAAACCTTGTAAAATAAGAGGGAATAGGCATAAGTATTGTGACATAATGTGTAATAACAGCCCATAATGCAATAAATATCAATATCAAAGCATGATGCAAAATGTACGTATCAACTCCCCCAAGCTTAGACCTTGCTTGTCCTCTAGCGGAAGCCGATAACGATAAATATGTGCACATGTTTAGAGACAGAGGTGTCGATAAAATAAAATATGGACATGAGGGCATCATGATCATTCTTATAACAGCAACATATATAAATATTGTCATATGATTTCTTATGCTCAAGTAACAATCTATTCACAATGTCAAGTATGAATCAAAAACTTCATAAAAAACTAACAAACTATAATCTCGGTCATTGAAGCAATTGCAATTTATCATAACATAGGAAAGAGTCGATATAGGATCTTTTCAGCAAGTCCACATACTCAACTATCATTTAGTCTTTCACAATTGCTAACACTCACGCAATACTTATGGTTATGGAGTTTTAATCGGACACAGAGAAAGATAGGGGCTTATAGTGTTGCCTCCCAACCTTTTACCTCAAGTGTAATGTCAACAATAATAGTTCATGCTAACTTACATCCAATTGGATATATATATATATATATATATATATATATATATATATATATATATATATATATATATATATATATATATATATATATATATATCAAGATCTTTCCAACACAATGTGCTTGCCAAAGGATAAAATATAAAAAAGGAAAGGTGAAGGTCACCATGACTCTTGTATAAGGGTATAAGGCAAGAATGAAAGATAGGCCCTTCGCAGAGGGCAGCAGAGGTTGTCATGAGCTTTTATGGTTGGATGCACGAAATCTTAATGCAGAAGAACGTCATTTTATTTGCCACTTGTGATATGGACCTTTATTATGCAGTCCGTCGCTTTTATTACTTCCATATCACAAGATCGTATAAAGCTTATTTTCTCCACACTAATAAGTCATAGATATTTAGAGAGCAATTTTTATTGCATGCAACATGACAACTTACTTGAAGGATCTTACTCAATCCATAGGTAGATATGGTGGACTCTCATGGCAAAACTAGGTTTAAGGATATTTGGAAGCACAAGTAGTATCTCTACTTAGTGCAAAGAATTTGGCTAGCATGAGAGGGAAAGGCAAGCTCAACATGTTGGATGATCCATGACAATATACTTTATTTCGGATATAAGAAAACATAACCCATTACGTTGTCTTCCTTGTCCAACATCAACTCTTTTAGCATGTCATATTTTAATGAGTGCTCATAATCATGAAAGATGTCCAAGATAGTGTATTTATATGTGAAAACCTCTCTTTCTTTATTACTTCCTATTAATTGCAACGATGACCAAAACTGTGTTTGTCAACTCTCAACAACTTTTATGCATCATACTCTTTATATGTGAAGTTATTACTCTTCATAAGATTAATGTGATCTCTTTATTTCTTTTTATTCTTTATTTTATTTTTATTCCCTCAAGATCATAGCAAGACAGCAAAGCCCTTGACTCAAGACTAATCTTTATTATATATAGCTCACGGACTCGATTACATAGAAGGATCATAAAGCAAAAACTCAAAACTAGAACATACCAAAAACATTATTCTAATAGATCAAGATATTACCAAAAGGATTGAACTAAGAAAAACGATAAAGATAGGAGTGTGATGGTGATACAATACCGAGGCACCTGCCCCAAGCTTGGCAGTTGCCAAGGGGAGTGCCCATACCCATGTGATTATGTCCATGGAGGTGATGAAGGTGGTGCTGATGATGGTGGATAGTCACACATCGAGCGTAAGAGCTCTTCCAATTTGCGGATAATGCCCTTGAGTGCGATGATATGATCCTTCAACAAAATATTTTCACGTGTGAGATACTTGTTTTGTATGTGAGCTAACTCAATCATCTTGAAAGCTTCAATCTCAGTTGGGGTAAAGAGGTTGGGAAGAGGTTGGATGTCTTCTTCTTCTCCCGCCGGAGCTTGTTCCTCCATGGCTTCCTTGATCCTATCATCCTTTTTGATCTCCCCGGGTTCTTCTCTCTTCAGCTCTATCTTCAATAGCCAAGCATCCTTGTCTTCATTGTTGGAGGAGGGTGACGTCATGATGCCTGGCCTTGACAAATCTGACAGAAAACAGCTCGAAACAAGGACAGGGGATATTTGCGTGATACGGTGGTTAAAACCTTCGGGAAATTATATAATGAATTTTTACCGACCAAAAGAAGTATCGCGCAAGAAAACAGAGTCCGGAGAGTACACGAGGTGCCCACGAGGCAGGGGGCGTGCCCTCCACCCTCGTGGATGCCTTGTGTCCTTCCCGGACTGCTTCTTATTTTCCTATTTTTGTAAATATTCCAAAACGGAGAAAAATTACCATTAGAACTATTTTGGAGTCGGTTTACTTACCGTACCACATACCTATTCCTTTTCGGAGTCTGAAACGTTCTGGAAAGTGTCCCTTATGTATTCCTCCGGGGTTACGGTTTCAATAACATTAGTTTCAACATTTATGGGATTACCTGAGATATAATTTTTGATTCTTTGACCGTTCACCACCTTCGGATTTGTGCCTTCTAAATTGTTGATTTTTATGGCACCAGAACGGTAGACCTCCTCGATAACGTAAGGGCCTTCCCATTTAGAGAGAATTTTTCCTGTAAAAAATCTTAAACGAGAGTTGTATAGCAAAACATAATCACCTACATTAAACTCACGCTTTTGTATCATTTTGTCATGCCATATTTTAACTTTTTCTTTAAACAGTTTGGCATTCTCATAGGCCTGGATTCTCCATTCATCAAGTGAGCTAATGTCAAATGACCTCTTCTCACTGGCATGTTTGAAATCATAATTGAGCTCTTTAATGGCCCAATATGCCTTATGTTCTAGTTCGACAGGTAAGTGACATGCTTTTCCATAAACCATTTTATACGGAGACATACCCATAGGATTTTTATATGCAGTTCTGTAGGCCCATGAAGCATCATCAAGTTTCTTGGACCAATTCTTTCTAGATCTATTAACAGTCTTTTGAAAAATTAGTTTAAGCTCTTTGTTACTCAGTTCTACTTGACCACTAGACTGTGGGTGATATGGAGATGCAATTCTATGATTAACATCATACTTAGCAAGCATTTTACGAAAAGCACCATGAATAAAATGTGAACCACCATCAGTCATTAAGTATCTAGGAACTCCAAACCTCGGAAAAATAACTTCTTTAAGCATCTTAATAGAGGTGTTATGATCAGCACTACTAGTTGGAATAGCTTCTACCCACTTAGTAACGTAATCAACAGCAACTAAAATATGTGTATATCCATTAGAGGAAGGAAACGGTCCCATATAACCAAAGCCCCAAACATCAAATGGTTCAATAACAAGTGAATAATGTTGGAAATATGCCCTAGAGGCAATAATAAATTGGTTATTATTATATTTCCTTGTTCATGATAATCGTTTATTATCCATGCTACAATTGTATTAATAGGAAACTCAGATACATGTGTGGATACATAGACAACACCATGTCCCTAGTAAGCCTCTAGTTGACTAGCTCGTTGATCAATAGATGGTTATGGTTTCCTGACCATGGACATTGGATGTCGTTGATAACGTGATCACATCATTAGGAGAATGATGTGATGGACAAGACCCAATCCTAAGCCTAGCACAAGATCGTGTAGTTCGTATGCTAAGAGCTTTTCTAATGTCAAGTATCATTTCCTTAGACCATGAGATTGTGCAACTCCCGGATACCGTAGGAATGCTTTGGGTGTAACAACGTCACAACGTAACTGGGTGACTATAAAGGTGCACTACAGGTATCTCCGAAAGTGTCTGTTGGGTTGGCACGAATCGAGACTGGGATTTGTCACTCCGTGTAAACGGAGAGGTATCTCTGGGCCCACTCGGTAGGACATCATCATAATGTGCACAGTGTGACCAAGGAGTTGATCACGGGATGATGTGTTACGGAACAAGTAAAGAGACTTGCCGGTAACGAGATTGAACAAGGTATCGGGATACCGACGATCGAATCTCGGGCAAGTAACATACCGATTGACAAGGGGAATTGTATACGGGATTGATTGAATCCTTGACATCGTGGTTCATCCGATGAGATCATCATGGAACATGTGGGGGCCAACATGGGTATCCAGATCCCGCTGTTGGTTATTGGCCGGAGAACGTCTCGGTCATGTCTGCATGGTTCCCGAACCCGTAGGGTCTACACACTTAAGGTTCGATGACGCTAGGGTTATAGGGAATAGAGATACGTGGTTACCTAATGTTGTTCGGAGTCCCGGATGAGATCCCGGACGTCACGAGGAGTTCCGAAATGGTCCGGAGGTAAAGATTTATATATGGTAAGTCCTGTTTTGGTCACCGGAAAAGTTTCGGGTGCTATCGGTAATGTACCGGGACCACCGGGAGGGTCCCGGGGGTCCACCAGGTGGGGCCACCAGCCCCAGAAGGCTGCGTGGGCCAAGTGTGGGAGGGGACCAGCTCCAGGTGGGCTGGTGCGCCCCCCCACCCACCAAGGCCCAAGGCGCAGGGAGAGTGGGAGACGGCAAACCCTAGGTCCAAATGGGCCTTAAGGCCCACCCTAGTGGCGCCCCCCTCTCTTTTCCCCTTGGCCGCACCCTAGATGGGTTTTGGGGGCTGCCGCCACCCCTGGGAAGGGAACCCTAGATGGGGGCGCAGCCCCTCCCCTTCATATACTTGAGGTATTTGGGGCTGCAAACACACGAGATGATCTCTCTCATAGCGCAGCCCTACCCCTCTCCCTCCTCGTCTCTCGCAGTGCTTGGCGAAGCCCTGCTGGAGTGCCACGCTCCTCCACCACCACCACGCCGTCGTGCTGCTGCTGGACGGAGTCTTCCCCAACCTCTCCCTCTCTCCTTGCTGGATCAAGGCGTGGGAGACGTCACCGGGCTGCACGTGTGTTGAACGCGGAGGCACCGTTCTTCGGTGCTTAGATCGGAATCAACCGCGATCTGAATCGCTACGAGTACTACTCCTTCATCCGCGTTCTTGCAACGCTTCCGCATCGCGATCTACAAGGGTATGTAGATGCACTCCCCTTCCCCTCGTTGCTAGATTACTCCATAGATTGATCTTGGTGATGCGTAGAAAATTTTGAATTTCCGCTACGTTCCCAACAGTGGCATCATGAGCTAGGTCTATGCGTAGTTTCTATGCACGAGTAGAACACAAAGTAGTTGTGGGCGTCGATTTTGTCAATTTACTTGTCGTTGCTAGTCTTATCTTGATTCGGCGGCATCGTGGGATGAAGCGGCCCGGACCGACCTTACACGTACACTTACGTGAGACTAGTTCCACCGACTGACATGCACTAGTTGCATAAGGTGGCTAGCGGGTGTCTGTCTCTCCCACTTTAGTCGGATCGGATTCGATGAAAAGGGTCCTTATGAAGGGTAAATAGAAATTGGCATATCACATTATGGCTTTTGCGTAGGTAAGAAACGTTCTTGCCAGAAACCCATAGCAGCCACGTAAAACATGCAACAACAATTAGAGGACGTCTAACTTGTTTTTGCAGGGTATGCTATGTGATGTGATATGGCCAAAAGGATGTGATGAATGATATATGTGATGTATGAGATTGATCATGTTCTTGTAATAGGAATCACGACTTGCATGTCGATGAGTATGACAACCGGCAAGAGCCATAGGAGTTGTCTTAATTTATTTTATGGCCTGCTTGTCAATGAATAATGCCATGTAATTACTTTACTTTATTGCTAACCGTTAGCCATAGTAGTAGAAGTAATAGTTGGCGAGACAACTTCATGAAGACACGATGATGGAGATCATGGTGTCATGCCGGTGACGAAGGTGATCATGCCGCGCCTCGAAGATGGAGATCAAAAGGCGCAAGATGATATTGGCCATATCACGTCACTTTATGATTTGCATGTGATGTTTGTCATGTTTACATCTTATTTGCTTAGAACGATGGTAGCATAAATAAGATGATCCCTCACTAAAATTTCAACAGACGTGTTCCCCCTAACTGTGCACCGTTGCGAAGGTTCGTTGTTTTGAAGCACCACGTGATGATCGGGTGTGATAGATTCTAACGTTCGAATACCACGGGTGTTGACGATCCTAGCATGTACAGACATGGCCTCGGAACACATGCGAAACACTTAGGTTGACTTGACGAGCCTAGCATGTACAGACATGGCCTCGGAACACAAGAGATCGAAATGTCGAACATGAGTCGTATAGTAGATGCGATCAACATGGAGATGTTCACCGATGATGACTAGTCCGTCTCACGTGATGATCGGACACAGCCTAGTTTGACTCGGATCATGTATCACTTAGATGACTAGAGGGATGTCTATCTGAGTGGGAGTTCATTAAATAATCAGATGAACTTCATTATCATGAACATAGTCAAAAGGTCCTTGCAAATTATGTCATAGCTTACGCTTTAGCTCTACTGTTTAAGATATGTTCCTAGAGAAAATTTAGTTGAAAGTTGATAGTAGCAATTATGCGGACTGGGTCCATAAACTGAGGATTGTCCTCATTGCTGCACAGAAGGCTTATGTCCTTAATGCACCGCTCGGTGTGCTGAACCTCAGCGTCGTCTGTAGATGTTGCGAAACATCTGACATACACGTTTTGATGACTACGTGATAGTTCAGTGCGTAATGCTAACGGTTTAGAATTGTGGCACCAAAGACGTTTTTGAAACGTCGCAGAACATGTGAGATGTTCCGAAGACTGAAATTGGGATTTCAGACTAATGCCCACGTCAAGAGGTATGAGACCTCCGACAAGTTTCTTAAGCCTGCAAACTAAGGGAGAAAAGCTCAATCGTTGAGTATGTGCTCAGATTGTCTGAGTACTACAATCACTTGAATCGAGTGGGAGTTAATCTTCCAGATGAGATAGTGATGGTTCTCCATAGTCACTGCCACCAAGCTATTAGAGCTTAGTGATGAACTATAACATATCAGGGATAGACATGATGATCCTTGAGCTATTCGCGATGTTTGACACCGCGAAAGTAGAAATCAAATAGGAGCATCAATTGTTGATGGTTATTAAAACCACTAGTTTCAAGAAGGGCAAGGGCAAAAGGGATACTTCATGAAACAGCAAATCGTTTGCTGCTCTAGTGAAGAATCCCAAGGTTAAACCCAAAACCGAGACTAAGTGCTCCTGTAATGAGGGGAACGGTCACTGAAGCAGAACTACCCTAGATACTTGGTAGATGAGAAGGAAAGCAAGGTCGACAGAAGTATATTTGATATACATTATATGAATGTGTACTTTACTAGTACTCCTAGCAGCACCAGGGTATTAGATACCGGTTCGGTTGCTAAGTGTTAGTAACTCGAAATAAAAGCTGCGGAATAAACGGAGACTAGCTAAAGGTGAGATGACGATATGTGTTGGAAGTGTTTCCAAGGTTGATGTGATCAAGCATCGCATGCTCCCTCTACCATCGAGATTGGTGTTAAACCTAAATAATTGTTATTTGGGGTTTGCGTTGAGCATAAACATGATTGGATTATGTTCGTCGCAATACGGTTATTCATTTAAGGAGAATAATGGTTACTCTGTTTATTTGAATAATACCTTCAATGGTCTTGCACCTAAAATGAATCTCGATCGCAGTGATACACATGTTCGTGCCAAAAGATATAAAATAGTAATGATAGTACCACATACTTGTGGCACTGCCATTTGAGTCATATTGGTATAGAACGCATGAAGAAGCTCCTTGTAGATGGATCTTTGGACTCACTCAGTTTTGAAAAGATTGAGACATGCGAACCATGTCTATTGGTATATACGCATGAAGAAACTCCATGCAGATGGATAGTTTGGACCCACTTGATTTTGAATCACTTGAGACATGCAAATCATACCACATGGGCAAGATGACTAAAAGGCCTCGTTTTCAGTAAGATGGAAGAAGAGAGCAACTTGTTGGAAGTAATACATTTTGATGTATGCAGTCCAATGAGTGTTGAGGCATGCAGTGGATATCGTTATGTTCTTACTTCACAGACGATTTGAGTAGATGCTGAGTGTATTTACTTAATGAAACACAAGTCTGAATTATTGAAAGGTTCAAGTAATTTCAGAGTGAAGTTGAAGATCGTCGTGACAAGAGGATAAAATGTCTATGATATGATCATAGAGATATCTGAGTTACGAGTTTGGCACACAATTAAGACATTGTGGAAAGTGTTTCACAATTAATACCGCCTGGAACACCACAGTGTGATGGTGTGTCCGCACATCATAACTGCACCCTATTGGATATGGTGCATACCATGATGTCTCTTATCGAATTACCACTATCGTTTATGGGTTAGGCATTAGAGATAACCACATTCACTTTAAAAGGGGCACCACGCAATTCCGTTGAGACGACACTGTTTAGAGAAACCTAACTTGTCGTTTCTTAAAAGTTTGGGGCTGCGATGCTTATGTGAAAAAGTTTCAGGCTGATAAGCTCGAACCCAAAGCGGATAAATGCATCTTCATAGAATACCCAGAACAGTTGGGTATACCTCCTGTTTCAGATCTGGAAGTAAACAGGTCCTTTCTCGAGGAAAAGTTTCTCTCGAAAGAATTGAGTGGGAGGATGGTGGAGACTTGATGAGGTTATTGAACCATGACTTCAACTAGTGTGTAGCAGGGCACAGGAAGTTGTTCCTGTGGCACCTACACCAATTGAAGTGGAAGCTTATGATAGTGATCATGAAACTTCAGATCAAGTCACTACCAAACCTCGTAGGATGACGAGGATGCGTGCTACTTCAGAGTAGTACGTGATCCTGTCTTGGAAGTCATGTTGCTAGACAACCATGAACCTACGAGCTATGGAGAAGCGATGGTGGGCCCATATTCCGACAAATGGTTAGAAGCCATGAAATCCGAGATAGGATCCATGTACTTTGGTGAACTTGCCCGATGATCGGCAAGCCATTGAGATAAATGGATCTTTAAGAAGAAGACGGACATGGACGGTAATGTTACCGTCTATGAAGCTCGACTTGTGGCAAAGAGTATTTTCACAAGTTCAAGGAGTTGACTACGACGAGATTTTCGCATCCGTAGCGATGCTTAAGTCCGTCGGAATCATGTTAGCATTAGTTGCATTTATGAAATCTGGCAGATGGATGTCAAAACAAGTTTCCTTACCAGTTTTCGTAAGGAAAGGTTGTATGTGATACAATCAGAAAGGTTTTGTCAATCCTAAGGATGCTAAAAGGTATGCTAGCTCCAACGATCCTTCCATGGACTAGAGCAAGCATCTCGGAGTCAGAATATACGCTTTGATGGAGTGATCAAAGTTTTTCAAAGGAAGACCTGGATAAAGCTGCTTACATATTGGGCATCAAGATCTATAGAGATAGATCAAGACGCCCGATGATACTTTCAAAGAACGCACACCTTGACATGATTTTGAAAGAGTTCAAAATAGATCAGCAAAGAAGGAGTTCTTAGCTGTGTTACAAGGTGTGAGTATTGAGTAAGACTCAAGACCTGACCACAGCAGAAGAGAGAAAGGACGAAGGTCGTCCCCTATGCTTTAGACGTAGGCTCTACAGTATGCTATGCTGTGTACCGCACATGAAGTGTGCCTTGCCATGAGTTGGTCAAGGGGTACAATAGTGATCCGGGAATGGATCACATGACAGCGGTCGAACTTATCCTTAGTATCTAGTGGACTAAGGAATTTTCTCGATTATGGAGGTGAAAAGGAGTTCGTCGTAAAGGGTTACGTCGATGCAAACTTTGACACTAATCCGGATGACTCTGAGTAGTAAACCGGATTCGCATAGTAGAGCAGTTATTTGAAATGGCTCCAAGTAGCGCGTGGTAGCATCCACAAGATGACATAGATATTCGTAAAGCACACATGGATCTGAAAGGTTCAGACCCGTTGACTAATAACCTCTCTCACAAGCATAACATGATCAAACCAGAACTCATTGAGTGTTAATCACATAGTGATGTGAACTAGATTGTTGACTCTAGTAAACTCTTTAGATGTTGGTCACATGGTGATGTGACCTGCGAGTGTTAATCACATGGTGATGTGAACTAGATTATTGACTCTAGTGCAAGTGGGAGACTGTTGGAAATATGCCCTAGAGGCAATAATAAATTGGTTATTATTATATTTCCTTGTTCATGATAATTGTTTATTATCCATGCTACAATTGTATTGATAGGAAACTCAGATACATGTGTGGATACATAGACAACACCATGTCCCTAGTAAGCCTCTAGTTGACTAGCTCGTTGATCAATAGATGGTTACGGTTTCCTGACCATGGACATTGGATGTCGTTGATAACGTGATCACATCATTAGGAGAATGATGTGATGGACAAGACCCAATCCTAAGCCTAGCACAAGATCGTGTAGTTCGTATGCTAAGAGCTTTTCTAATGTCAAGTATCATTTCCTTAGACCATGAGATTGTGCAACTCCCGGATACCGTAGGAATGCTTTGGGTATACCAAACGTCACAACGTAACTGGGTGACAATAAAGGTGCACTACAGGTATCTCCAAAAGTGTCTGTTGGGTTGGCACGAATCGAGACTGGGATTTGTCACTCCGTGTAAACGGAGAGGTATCTCTGGGCCCACTCGGTAGGACATCATCATAATGTGCACAGTGTGACCAAGGAGTTGATCACGGGATGATGTGTTATGGAACGAGTAAAGAGACTTGCCGGTAACGAGATTGAACAAGGTATCGGGATACCGACGATCGAATCTCGGGCAAGTAACATACCGATTGACAAAGGGAATTGTATACGGGATTGATTGAATCCTTGACATCGTGGTTCATCCGATGAGATCATCGTGGAACATGTGGGAGCCAACATGGGTATCCAGATCCCGCTGTTGGTTATTGGCCGGAGAACGTCTCGGTCATGTCTGCATGGTTCCCGAACCCGTAGGGTCTACACACTTAAGGTTCGATGACGCTAGGGTTATAGGGAATAGAGATACGTGGTTACCGAATGTTGCTCGGAGTCCCGGATGAGATCCCGGACATCACGAGGAGTTCCGGAATGGTCCAGAGGTAAAGATTTATATATGGGAAGTCCTGTTTTGGTCACCGGAAAAGTTTCAGGTGCTATCGGTAATGTACCGGGACCACCGGGAGGGTCCGGGGGGTCCACCAGGTGGGGCCACCAGCCCCAGAAGGCTGCGTGGGCCAAGTGTGGGAGGGGACCAGCTCCAGGTGGGCTGGTGCGCCCCCCCCCCCACCAAGGCCCAAGGCGCAGGGAGAGTGGGAGAGGGCAAACCCTAGGTCCATATGGGCCTTAAGGCCCACCCTAGTGGCGCCCCCCTCTCTTTTCCCCTTGGCCGCACCCTAGATGGGTTTTGGGGGCTGCCGCCACCCCTGGGGAGGGAACCCTAGATGGGGGCGCAGCCCCTCCCCTTCCCCTATATATACTTGAGGTATTTGGGGCTGCAAACACACGAGATGATCTCTCTCATAGCGCAGCCCTACCCCTCTCCCTCCTCGTCTCTCGCAGTGCTTGGCGAAGCCCTGCTAGAGTGCCACGCTCCTCCACCACCACCACGCCGTCGTGCTGCTGCTGGACAGAGTCTTTCCCAACCTCTCCCTCTCTCCTTGCTGGATCAAGGCGTGGGAGACGTCACCGGGCTGCACGTGTGTTGAACGCGGAGGCACCGTTCTTCGGTGCTTAGATCGGAATCAACCGCGATCTGAATCGCTACGAGTACAACTCCTTCATCCGCGTTCTTGCAACGCTTCCGCATCGCGATCTACAAGGGTATGTAGATGCACTCCCCTTCCCCTCGTTGCTAGATTACTCCATAGATTGATCTTGGTGATGCGTAGAAAATTTTGAATTTCCGCTACGTTCCCAACAAATAATTCATAGGAATTTCTTGACGTCTGCTAATATTACCAATTCTTTGACATTCATCACAAGACAAGACAAACTTACGGGCATCCTTGAAGAGAATAGGCCAATAAAAACCGGATTGCAATACCTTATGTGCAGTTCTATCTCCAGCGTGGTGTCCTCCATAAGCCTCGGAGTGCGTAGGATCTGTTCCTGTTCATGCTCAGGTACACAACGTCTAATAACACCATCTACTCCTTCTTTGTAAAGGTGTGGGTCATCCCAAAAGTAATGTCTTAAATCATAGAAAAACTTTTTCTTTTGCTGATATGTGAAACTAGGTGGTATAAATTTAGCAACAATCTAATTAGCATAATCAGCATACCATGGAGCAGTACGAGAAGCATTTATGACATCTAATTGTTCATCAGGAAAGCTATCATCAATAGGTAGTGGGTCATCAAGAACATTCTCTAACCTAGACAAGTTGTCTGCAACGGGGTTCTCAGCTCCCTTTCTATCAATAATGTGCAAATCAAATTCTTGTAGCAAGAGAACCCATCTAATAAGTCTAGGTTTAGCATCCTTCTTTTTCATAAGATATTTAATAGCAGCATGATCAGTGTGAACAGTTACTTTAGAATCAACAATATAAGGTCTGAACTTATCACAAGCAAATACAACTGCTAAAAATTCTTTTTCAGTAGTAGCATAATTTCTCTGGGCACTATCTAGAGTTTTACTAGCATATTGGATAACATTTAATTTCTTATCAACTCTTTGTCCTAGAACAGCACCTACAGCATAATCACTAGCATCACACGTAATTTCAAAAGGTAAATTCCAATCAGGTGGTTGAACAATAGGTGCAGAAATCAATGCTTTCTTAAGTATTTCAAATGCTTCTACACAATCATCATCAAAGACAAAAGGAATATCTTTTTGTAAGAGATTAGTGAGAGGCCTAGAGATTTTTGAGAAGTCCTTAATGAACCTCCTATAAAAACCGGCATGACCAAGGAAACTTCTTATACCTTTGATGTCCTTAGGGCATGGCATCTTTTCAATAGCATCAACTTTAGCTTTATCAACTTCAATACCTCTTTCAGAAATTTTATGCCCCAAGACAATACCTTCATTAACCATAAAGTGGCACTTCTCCCAGTTCAAGACAAGATTAGTTTCTTCGCATCTCTGCAAAACTCGATCAAGGTTGCTTAAGCAATCATCAAAAGAAGATCCGTAAACTGAAAAATCATCCATGAAAACCTCAACAATCTTTTCACAAAAGTCAGAGAATATAGCCATCATGCATCTTTGAAAGGTAGCAGGTGCATTACATAAACCAAAAGGCATACGTCTATAAGCAAAAGTACCAAAAGGGCACATAAAAGTGGTCTTTTCTTGGTCCTCTTTTGACACGGGTATTTGAGAGAAACCGGAATAACCATCTAGAAAGCAAAAATGTGTATGTTTGGATAATCTTTCTAGCATTTGATCGATAAAAGGTAAAGGGTAATGATCCTTTTTAGTAGCTTTATTTAATTTGCGGAAATCAATTACCATCCTATAACCTGTAACAATTCTTTGTGGGATCAATTCATCTTTATCATTAGGGACAACAGTAATACCTCCCTCCTTAGGGACACAATGGACAGGGCTTACCCACTGACTATCAGCAACGGGATAAATTATACCTGCCTCAAGAAGCTTTAGTATTTCTTTCCTTACCACTTCCTTCATCTTAGGATTTAACCGTCGTTGGTGATCAACAACCGGTTTAGCGTCTTTCTCCAATTTTATTTTGTGTTGGCATAGAGTGGGACTAATGCCCTTAAGATCATCAAGAGTATATCCAATAGCAGCACGGTGCTTCTTCAGAGTTTTCAATAATTTCATTTCTTCATGCTCTGAAAGGTTAGCACTAATAATAACATGATATATATTTTTCTCATCAAGATAAGCATATTTAAGAGCATCAGGTAGTGGTTTAAGCTCAAACACGGGATCACCCTTGGGTGGAGGAGGATCCCCTAGGATTTCAACAAGCAAGTTGTGTTTCAAAATAGGTCCCTGTTTAAAGAATTCTTCATCTATTTCCCTTCTTTCATTCATAAACATATCATTCTCATGGTCTAGCAAATATTGTTCTAAAGGATCATTAGGAGGCACGGCAATAGAAGCAAGACCAATAATTTCATGTTTGCAAGGTAATTCTTTATCATGGGGTTGTCTACAAAATTTAGCAAAATTAAACTCATGAGACATATCCCCTAAACCAATTGTAACAATATCCTTTTCGCAATCTATCCTAGCATTAACAGTATTCAAGAAGGGTCTACCAAATATAATGGGACAAAAATCATCTTGTGGGGAACCGAGAACAAGAAAATCAGCAGGGTATTTAACTTTCCCACACAAGACTTCAACATCTCTAACAATCCCAACTGGTGAAATAGTATCTCTATTGGCAAGCTTAATTGTAACATCAATTTCTTCTATCTCAGCAGGTGCAATATCATGTATAATTTCTTTGTATAAGGAATGAGGTATTGCACTTGCACTAGCACCCATATCACATAAGCCATGATAACAATGATCTCCTATTTTAACATAAATAACAGGCATGCCTACGACAGGTCTATGTTTATTTTTAGTATCAGGTCTAGCAATTCTAGCCACTTCATCGCAGAAGTAAATAACATGCCCATCAATATTATCAACCAAGAGATCTTTAACCATAGCAATATTAGGTTCAACTTTAATTTTCTCAAAGGGTTTGGGTGTCCTAATATTACTCTTACAGACCACAGTTGAAGCTTTAGTATGATCCTTTATTCTAACGGGGAAAGGTGGTTTCTCAATGTAAGCAGTAGGAACAATAGTATCATTGTAAGTGATAGTCTTTTCTTCAACTTTAATGGGTTCAACTACTTTTACTTCAATGGGAGGATGATATTTAAACCACTTCTCCTTAGGGAGATCAACATGAGTAGCAAATGATTCGCAGAAAGAAGCTACTATCTCAGAGTCAAGTCCATATTTAGTGCTAAATTCACGGAAAACATGGGTATCCATAAAAGATTTAACACAATCAAACTTAGGTGTCATACCTGCCTCCTTACCTTCGTCGAGATCCCAATCTTCAGAGTTGCATTTAATTCTTTCCAAAAAACCCCATCTGAATTCAATAGTCTTCATCATAAAAGAACCAGTACAAGAAGTATCGAGCATGGAGCGATTGTTGTCAGAAAGCCGAGCATAAAAGTTTTGAATAATTATTTCTCTTGAGAATTCATGATTGGGGCATGAATATAACATTGACTTAAGCCTCCCCCAAGCTTGAGCGATGCTTTCTCCTTCGCGAGGCCAAAAATTATATATATAATTACGATCACGATGAACAAGATGCATAGGATAAAACTTCTGATGAAATTCCAATTTCAATCGTTTGTAGTTCCATGATCCCATATCATCACATAGCCTATACCATGTCAATGCCCCTCCCTTCAAAGATAAAGGGAAGACCTTCTTCTTGATAACATCCTCGGGGATACCTGCAAGCTTAAATAATCCACAAACTTCATCCACATAGATTAGGTGCAAATCGGGATGCAATGTTCCATCTCCTGTAAAGGGATTAGCTAGCAGTTTCTCTATCATACCCGAAGGGATTTCAAAGTAAACATTTTCAGTAGGTTCAGTAGGTTGAGGAGCAACTCTTTGCTCTACTGGACGGGGTAAAGATACCCCTAACAAGCCCCTCAAAGGATTACTTTCCACAGTAACAAGTGACAGTAAATTTCAGCACACTATGTAAATTTTTCCTTACCAAATTCCACTTACCAAAGGCGCTTCACTCCCCGGCAACGGCGCCAGAAAAGAGTCTTGATGACCCACAAGTGTAGGGGATCTATCGTAGTCCTTTCGATAAGTAAGAGTGTCGAACCCAACGAGGAGCAGAAGGAAATGATAGGCAGTTTTCAGTAAGATATTCTCTGCAAGCACTGAAATTATCGGTAACAGATAGTTTCGTGATAAGGTAACTGGTAACGAGCAATAAGTAACAAAAGTAAATAAGGTGCAGCAAGGTGTCCCAATCCTTTTTGTAGCAAAGGACAAGCCTGGACAAATTCTTATATGAAGGAAAACGCTCCCGAGGACACATGGGAATTATCGTCAAGCTAGTTTTCATCACGCTCATATGATTCGCGTTCGGTACTTTGATAATTTGATATGTGGGTGGACCGGTGCTTGGGCGCTGCCCTTACTTGGACAAGCATTCCACTTATGATTCACTCCTATTGCAAGCATCCGCAACTACAAAAGAAGTAGTAAGGTAAACCTAACCATAGCATGAAACATATGGATCCAAATCAGCCCCTTACGAAGCAACGCATAAACTAGGGTTTAAGCTTCTGTCACTCTAACAACCCATCATCTACTTATTACTTCCCAATGCCTTCCTCTAGGCCCAAACAATGGTGAAGTGTCATGTAGTCGACGTTCACATAACACCACTAGAGGAAAGACAACATACATCTCATCAAAATATCGAACGAATACCAAATTCACATTACTACTAATAGCAAGACTTCTACCATGTCCTCAGGAACAAACGTAACTACTCACAAATCATATTCATGTTCATAATCAGAGGGGTATTAATATGCATAATGGATCTGAACATGTGATCTTCCCCAAATAAACCAACTAGCATCAACTACAAGGACTAATCAACACTACTAGCAACCCACAGGTACCAATCTGAGGCTTTGGGACAAAGATTGGATACAAGAGATGAACTAGGGTTTGAGAGGAGATGGTGCTAGTGAAGGTGTTGATGGAGATTGACCCCCTCCCGACGAGAGGATCGTCGGTGATGACGATGGCGATGATTTCCCCCTCCCGGACAAATATGGAACCATCCATGATCTACAGCAAATTCCGAGGACAAGTGTGCAGCAGTCGGAAGATATTCGAGTCCCATGGGATGAAGCAGAAAGGTGGCTCCCTCCACCAAAAAATTGTGTGAAAATTGACATCGACGGAGTAGTCACACGGAACAGACATGGAGGAGCAGTTGCAGCAGTCTACCGTGACCACCATGGTTTATATCTCGGTTCTTCTGCAGTGATGTTTCATGGAGTTACACCGAGAACCCTAAAGTTAGGTACAACAAGGATGACCAATTCACCTTGAGCCCGACAACATATATCGTGATGCAAATGGAACAGAAGTGTCACACAGAGAACCCTAAAGTCTCCTCGCGCAGGCCGCGCTGGCCGGGAGTCAAAGACTCCAGCTGATAATAGTGAGGGAGAAGACAGGGGATCGAAGATCTCCATGGCGGAGCAAAGGCGTTCGTTGGGAGGAGTAAAACCCTACTAGAGGGGATAGGGATCGTTCTGGAGCAAAGGCGTTCGTTGGGAGGAGTAAAACCCTACTAGAGGGGATAGGGATCGTTCTGGTAAACATGGGGTTGGATACCTTTTTCTTTTTTCTTTTTTGAGAAAAACTTGGGGTTGGATACCTTGTCCTATCCGAAGTGCCCGAGAAAAGAAAGTTGGAAATATTATTGCTTCGTGGGCCGTGATACTGATGTCCGGTCTTGAAAACAGGGTTTGGCCGACGCGTACAAGAAGTTTCATTCGATATCGTTTGTGATGGCCTCAGGCGCTCGGCGGCGCCGCCGCCGCCGCCGCCACCGCCCGCATGGAGCTCTCCCGATTTGTGGTCCAGAAGGAGATGACCGAATCAGCTCCCTCCCCGAAGACATGCTCATCCAGATCCTCGTGCGCCTGCGCTGCGCCCGCGACGCCGCGCGCACCGCCGTCCTCTCGCGCCGGTGGCGCGGCCTCTGGACCCGCCTCCCCGATCTCACCTTCCGCGACGTCCCGACCAGCAAGATCGAAGCCGCGCTCGCCAGCATCGCTCTCCCCGCATCCGTTTCTCTTCTCGACATCCGTTTCCGGTCTTTTCCGCCGACGGAGTGGGGCAGTGCCGACGACATCCGCGCCAAGTCGCTGCTGCGCGCCGCCGCGCGCCTCTCACCGGAGGAGCTCGTCTTCGTCCTCCCGCGGCCTTCTACTCTAAAACCAGACCGCCCCCTCAAGATCGCCATGCCGTGCTTCCGCCGGGCCACATCGATCGAGCTCGACACGCGTCACCTCCGCCTCAAGCCGCCGCGAGCAGGCGAGCTCCCCCTGCTCGACAGGTTGTCTCTGTCCGGCAACATTGCCGACCTTGGCACCATGCTCAGCCGCTGCCCGCGCCTACGCGTGCTCAGGGTCACCTTTCGCGAGGTCGATCCCGACTCGCTCCAAGCGGCGCTCGCCTCTCTTGAAACCGCTAGGGGGCTCGGCCTGGTGGTGTCCCTCCTCCGCATCAACACCATTACTACTATTAGTAACACGTACAATGTTGGGATGTACGACATTGGGGCCGCTCGCTACGCCTCCCTTCTCGGTGCCATGGCAAGGATCTCTCCCCAGGAGCTCGTCGTCACCCAAGGCTACCACAACTTCTATGATGTCGAGCTGCCCTGCTTCCGGCGCACCACGGCGATCGAGATGTGCTTGTGCTCCGTCTTCACACTGCCAATTGCTGGCGAGTTCGCCGCGCTCGAGAGGCTGTCCCTCGGGGGTTGCACCATGGCAGACCTCGCCACACTGCTCACCCGATGTCCCCGCTTGCGCGTTCTCAAGGCGACCACAGATAACCATAATGCGCACGACATCACGGTCTACTCGACGTCGCTGCAGGAGCTTTTCCTTGATGCTAAAAGACACACGGAATGCCGGAGCATCGACATTGTGACTCCGCTGCTTAAGAAACTGGTGCTGGAGGTCGAGGCCGACACGGACCTAAACTTGTCCATCTCAGCGCCAATGGTGGAGGAGATCTTGTTGGAGCGCACGTATACGCAGTTGCCTCTTGTGTTTGATTTTGATACTTGGTTGCTTGATAGGCTCAGGTTAATGACGTGAGAGAACTACAAATACAAAGATAACAACCAAGAAGGCGCATGTTCGCAGCAGCTCCTTCCTCACATCCGTGTCCTGATCTTGGACGGGCCAATAGCTCCTGTGCGACGTTTTTCATGCGAATTGGAAGGAGTACAACGTTGTTGGAATGAATGGCTGTGATGCGATGTTTTAGAAGCAAACAATAGCTCCAATGCGACATGGCTCTGTTTAACCATGAAATGAAAAACACGAGGGGTTAGCGATTCGAGTTATGACACGCGGGCCCTAGCAGTTACTCGCATGCGGGTGGGACCCACAACTTATCCACGCAAGCATGCCCGTGCTCATCAGCGTGCCCCGACCCAAGCCAGCCACGAGCCCGAGCCAGCCCACCCCCCCCCCCCCCCCCCGGCCCTCCATTGCTTGCCCTGCCCCTTTCCTTTCCCACCTTCTTCTTCCTCTGCTCCGGCAACGAAGCGCGCCGCCGGCGAGTGATGTCTAGCTCGACTTCGGCCTCCTGCCAATCATGGACGCAGTACGGTCCACTGCCGTTGACAAGATGCCCCGATTGCCCGCGCATGGAGCCTCTGAAGCGTTTGACTTGTGTGAGGGAAGAAAATGGCAATCGTGGGCGCGAGTTTGTGAAATGCTTGAGCAAGCCACAGCCGGGGTGGGTTAGATCTGTGTTCTTGACCAATCCTATGGTCTAATTTCTCCCGATTTCTTTCTTTTTTTCCTCGAATTAGGGCGGTGGATCTGGGTGGTGGATCTAGGATTCATGCGCCGCCGCCCCCCTGTTTTTCAGGTTCTGAAGAAATGTGGGCATTTTGAGTGGCTCGATGACTATGTTGAAAGGTTGAAATTGGAGGGATCAACCGGAACCCAAGAGCTCAATTTTGGGGGGCGGCTTGCCGTGGAACAAGCCCCCAATTTGGCGGACAGAGCCGATCCGATGATGCACAGTGCAGAACTGAAGTGTGAATTGAAGAAAATTGGCAAGCAACTAAAGCATCTGATCGATTTGAAGCAGCAAGCAAATATGATGGCTGGAGCATTTTATGGTTGTGTCATTGCTATGGGTTTATTTTACTTGATGTTCATCAATCGCTAGAATTTGTTAGAGTTTCAGTTAGTGTGTCAACTAGTTTCAGGGGTGCCCAGTAGTTTGAGTTAGCCAGGGATCATTTGTTACATGAATTTGAATTAGTGTGAAGCAAAACTTGCTTGAGTTATTGTAATGATATTCTCAGGGGCTCTATTCAGTGTTCATGCTCTGTTTCCTCTGTTTTTGTTCTTCAGTTAACAGAGTACACACCCAAATTCAGTTTCTAGTAAAAAACAAAACTGGGCTGCCGAATAGATGTTGGGCCGTGAGAAAATGGGCCCTGAGAAAATAACCATGGCCAAGACCAGCCCACCCGCGTAGGGGCACCAGCCCACCTCTAACTTCGGCAAATAAAATGGGGCCCAATAAAATGTTACTTGTTTTTATTTTGGCCTTTTCTTGCACTAAATTTTGTGATGGATCATTTTTTGATGCACTAAAACTAAATGTTAATTGTTTTTATGCATGTCTACGGTTCCATGAACTAAATGAGTTGCATGCTTGCATGAAGTGCCCGAAGTAAATTAGTTTGCATTTCCTAGTTGCACCCATGTCCATAGTGGATTTGCATGGGGCTCCTAGTTGCATGTCCATGGTTTGGCCAATATTTTGAAGATGGTGTGTGTGGTGATTGGGGTGTAGCAACCCGGGCCCGTAGCAACCCATAGCAATACACGAATAATAAGCAAGAACAACCCATAGCAATCCACAAATAATAGCACGAAACACACAATATATATAGTAGCATAACGATTATATAGAAGCATAACGATTGCAACCCATAGTTCCACGATAGCCTTACAACTCCATGATAGCCTTACAACTTAAAGTACTAATAAAACTTAATAATAGTAGCATAACGATTACAACTTAAAAAAACTAATACGATAGATCTATAGCAAGCTAGATAGATCGGGGGGCACCAAACGCGGGTTCTTCTTCGGGTTCTTCTTCTCCTCCTCCTCCAGGCCACCTCGCTCCTCCGGGTGCCGCCCTTCACTCCTCCCCGTTGTTGATGGGGTACGGGAGCGTGTGCATAACGCCGTTGTTGGGGAAGATGCCGTTGAAGTCAGTGAAGATATTGTAGGTTGTGAAAGCTATGAACTCACAACCAACCCAATACGCTCGCCCGAGGAGATGGAAAGCATCGAAAGGGTTAGTGAACGTGGCGAGGAGCCCAACCACAACGCCGTTGTGGTTGACCTCCTCAAGATGGTACATCCGAGGAGAGCCGCGGGGGAGGTGGCGGAAGCCGGCCGCAAGGAAGAACTCCGTTAACTCCCTTGCGCCCCTCCACCTCGAGATCGCCCAAACCCTAAGGGTTCTCTCTACATACACTCCGGCCGGGTAGAGCCTTTCCGGCACGATTGGGGGGAAGCGGTAGGTGGGGCCATTGTACTGCATGGTGGCGGGGTGGCTCGAGGGCTCGATTGGGTTTGATGGAGAAGAAGGAAGAAGGAGGGCAGAGGAGGCAGAGGATGGGGTGTGGATGAGGAGGGAGAGGAAGACGATAGTGCCCGGCTTAAATAGCCCAAGTGCGACGTGGTTTCACCCCGTAGAATTAATGGGCGGGCGGCGTTTGGTGGCGCCCCATGAAAGTGTGTACACGAGCGTGGGAAACGGGCTGCGATCCTTCTGTGCAACCGGTCGCGGGTCAAGGGGGACGGGCTCACGGACGCGTCTGTGCCGTCATGGGTCAAGGGGACACGCCTGCATGAAGTTCTCTGCGTGTGCCGCCCGTGCATTCATGCCGTAGCCCATTAATTTGCACATCTTGCTAGGGCCTGGCTAGAGGGCAATGTTTGGTCGATGGGAGACATGACAATAATGGACGCCTTCATTTGCCCATCTTGTAACGGGCAGCACGCCGTTTGAACTGGGCATCGATACCCCATGCCAGTATTGCGTCCTCAAAGAGGAGCACGCCATGTACAGCACGCAATGCAACGTTGGCTTTTTGGTTGTCTTCATCGGGCTGCTGCGTTGTGACCGGACGCATGCTTTCATGCGACGATGCATCAATTGTAATGGTAGGCATGCGACAGGTTACTGCGTCGATAGGGGTGGCGGAGCAGGGCTACGTCGAGGGCATGCATGCAACGCACGGGCGCAGTTCTGCGGGTGGGCATGCATGCTGCGGGTAGGCACGGGCACGCATGCAACAATGGAAAGGGCACTGCATAGGCTTGGTCCATGCACCGCGTCAACTCTTGCCGTTGGATTCAAATGAACGGTCCTGATGCCCCAACGAGAGAGGCTGATCCAAACCCCACTGATTCAACCAATCAGCGCGTCTCATGCGGATCGATGCACACTGTATCTAACCCTAGCGCCTGATCTCAACCGTCCACGCACAACGATCGACGACCCGGTAGTGTGCGGGGTTTTGAGGGGTTTTGAGAGGGGTTTTGACTGATTAGGGTTGAGCATAACTAATTCAAAAAAATCAAAAAATATAAAACTTGCGCACATAGTCTTATTATGTCATATAGTAACGAGAAAAAAATATAAATATGGTTTACATACATTTTTACGAAAAATCCTTCACAAAATTGTCATTCCTCGAACAATGTAGTATGGAGTTCAAGGGAGAGAGTAGTGGGCACCCGAGAGTAGGTGGGGTTTTGAAAATGAAAAGTGTGAAAACCTCACCAAAACTTCATTTTGGATTGACTAAGAAAGATCTTAACTTACTTTTCTCATTTTCATGTTTTAAACTTGTTTTATATATAATTTTCTATTAAACCTTGTTTTTTCAAAAAAAAAAATAGAAAATTAATTCAATAAATAGTGAGACTTTAGATTTACACTATATAGGTAGAATAGATGTGTAGAAAAATTATTTGGCTGGTTTAGACAAGGCACCAAAAAAACTTGCTTAAATATGAGGTCGTTTATCCTACCTTTGGAGGTCATTTGAGACACACTTTTCATGACTATGAGTTCAACTTACCAAAAGGACTCGGAATGATCAGCAAGCAAACATATTTCAGTTGAGGTACTTTAGATAGCATTAAAACATCAATACCCCATCCCTAATTCAAATTTGAGTCCAAATTTGAATTTAAATTTTAATTTTATTTGGCTGGTTTAGACAAGGTACCAACAAACAAGTTCGAATAGAAATACGGGGATACATAGTGACTACCAGTACGCACCAAGTTACAAATATTATTACATGCCCCAAATTTTAAACTGTTCTCTGTTCTACCTCTTCCTACCACGTCGCGTGCCCTTCTTCGCCTTAGCACTTCTTGTTTTTGGTTCTACTACACACACAAGTTCACTGATCATCTTGGTTTTCTTCACTGGTCTTTTCAACACCTCGCCAACACCCTCGTGATCAGTGTCTTCAGTCTCAATGTTGACAGCAGTTTCAGTTTCTTCGGTGTGTACCCCAACATGGGTTTCTTCAGTCTGAACCTCGACACGCTCAGGTTCAGTTTTTTCGGTGTGTACCTCAACATGGGTTTCTTCAGTCTGAACCTCGACACGCTCAGGTTCAGTTTCAACCTCGAGAGCAGTTTCTTCAGTCTGAATGTTGACTGCAGCAAGATTTTCTTCAGTCTGCTCAGGCTCAGGCACACTTCTCTTCTTTCTACCGCCATTGACTCTTGCTTTTTTGTTGGCCAACACTGTTCAACAACAAGGGGCTGACTTGCTCGCTTCCTCCTGGCCATTGGGAAAATGTTATAGATATAGTAATTGGAAAAAAGCACCAAATCAAAACACACAAAAATACACAAGAACATACTTTGGCTTATCAGGAGTGTAACGGCATTTGACAGATTCCACTCTGCGCCCAAGTTCCTGGCACAACTTGCATCTGTTTTTGTTACCTTTTTGGGCCCTTTTTGGCTTTCCATCTTCCTTTCCCTTCTTACTACTCCCACCTTTCTCAAACCATGCCTTGAATCTACTCTGTTTAGGCCTGCCAGCCTTTCTTTTCGTCAAGGGAGGACACATGGAAAATTCAATGTCCACTTCAGGCCACTGAGACTGATCTGTAAGTGCTGGAATTGGAGTAGCATATGCAGCTTTGAATCTTGCTACCGAATAATATTCATGCAAATATGGGTGCATGTTTATCTTCGGTTGGGATGCTAAGAAGAGAATGGCATGCTCACATGGTTTACCAGTGTGTTGCCACTCGAGGCAAGTGCAATCATGCAATTCAGTGTTAACAACATGTCTCCTTCCAGTTTTGTTATCTCTAACTTCAGCACCCCAAGGTGAAGATTTTTCAACAAACAAATATGAAAGACATCTGCTCCTATTGACCACCTGTTGTACCACTGCTGGAAGCTTATCACCTTGCAGACAATCACCTATCCTTCTTCTCAATTCCCACAACCGCATGAGCATGATCCTGATTTGGTCAACCATGTCATGCACAGGCAAATCTTTTAACTCCTTCACCTTGTTGTTGAAACTCTCTGCCAAATTGTTGTTGATGTGGTCACACTTGATGGCAGTGTTGAATGCTGACCTGTACCATAACAAAGAATGGTAGGTGTTCAGCCATGGACCAAACTCATCACATGCTGCCATTATCTTATCAAGATGATATTTGTGTGTCTGTCTAGTGTAGGATCTTGCTGCTGGCCACATGCGCCCAAATTCTTCTCCTCTAAATTTGTTGATCAAATTCATCCACAAATGACCGAAGCACTCCCTCTGCTCAGCATGTGGGAAAACATTTTTCACTGAATTTTCAAGCCCCTTACATGCATCTGTGTGTATAGCCAAAGGTGACAATGGCCCTAGGCATCTTTTCAACTGGATCATGAACCATGTCCATGAAGCCTCTGTTTCTGACTGAAACAAGCCAACAGCAATAGGAAACATCCAGTTGTGTCCATCTAGAGCATTGCATGCTGCCAACTGACCATTCCACTTGCCTGTCAAAAATGATGAGTCTATGCTCAAATATGGACGGCACCCTGCTTTGAACCCATCGATGCAAGGCTTCAAAGCCATAAAAAACTTGGAGAACTTGACTTCACCTTCGGCTGATACCTCTATATCTATCTTCACAACACTGCCAGGTGACCTCTTTTCCACCTCTGCTTTGAAGTTGTAAAGCATCCTAAATGTATTTGCACAATCACCATATAAATTTTTCATTGCCCTTTGTTTTGCCTTCCACACTGTGGTATATTTCAGTTTAATGGGGTACATCTTTTCCAAGTCTACTTTGAGTTTCTTGGCAGTAGTGTTTGGTGTTTTGGCTAAAATTGGGGTGATCTTTTCTGCAACCCAAAGTTGTGATGTCATGGTTGATACTCTCTGTGAACTTGTAATACAAGTATGTTGATTGGGGATTTGGTTAACCCTGACAGTACTTCCATCAGGTTGCATTCTAGCAGATATGTACCACTTGCAAGGCTTCACACTACCATCAAATCCTCTGCACCTCGCATAAAACTTCTTTCTATCAGTCCAAACAGTCTTGGCATCAAACTCATGTTTCACTGCATAAGTCTTGAAACACATCCTAAACTCCTTCATGCTTGGGAACAACTTGCCTACTTCAATGACAGGGTTTTCTTTGTCATACACATGCACCAGCTCATCATCATGTGCATCATCTACTTCATCCGCAGCTTGTTCCATCAACTGTCCATCTACTTCTTCATCAGCATTAGCAGGCAAACTAGATTCGCCCCTCTCCTGCTTATCTCTGTCATCGACTGGAATGCCAAAAAGTTTGGCCATCTCAATGTCAGGCATTGATGCAATGACCAAATCAGTAGGCTCATCTAATTCGATTACATTCCAATCAACAGTTGCTGCAGTTTCAGTTTCAGTTCCAGTCACCTGTCCCTCTTCGGCTATTACTGTAAGTTCAGTACACATGGGAATCAATGGCCTCTGTGTAGCCCAATCATCATCTACCATCTGCGCAGCCAATTGTGATGGCACATATCCAACCTTCGAAAAAATGTTCAGATCAACGAGCTCAGCAAAAAAATTAGCCCATTTGCTTGTCCAGCCGTTTTGCCGATCGATTTCTTCAACAATCTGTTCACCATCTTCTATTCTCACATACTCTCCTTTCCAATCATCAAACCGCAACAGTGATACTTCTTGCTCTGGACCCCAAACTATATTCTCCCCAATTTTTTCCACCCATTCTTCACTGCCGTCTCTCCCATGTTCTGTAGAACTTGTGGATCAATCTCTGTAAACTCAACCTCCCATTTAACAATTGTGTCTCTCTCAATGTTCTGTATGCTACCATCAACTAATTTTTCCTTTGATGGAAAGAAATTGACTATCAATTCGAAGGTCCGAGCGGCAGCATCCCCTCTGTCAGTGGCGGACAGTGTGAGACGAGGCTACCCCCTAATTGCATGCAAAATTGGATCGGAAAGAGGCGCATTACCTATTCGAAGTTGAATCTGGCGGCTCCATCTCAGTATGCCCACGGACTCCCCTCACAACCTATCGATTCCGCAAGTGAAAACAGAGGAAACGAGCTGAGATCTACGGGCCCGAGAGAGGAACGGGAGGGCGACTAGGGTTTGAATTCACTCACCATTTTCTTATGATGAAGGCTCCGCTGCCGTTGAGAACGAGGGCTCCGCCGCCGCCACCGAGAACGCAAGATCCGCCACCACCGGAGAAGAAGGGGGGCAGAGTGGCGGGCCCAGCACGGTCGGGTGGCAGGGCACGGTCAGCTGTTTTGAGGAACAATTAAGTTGGACCCACATGTCCTAACATAAACGGGCGGGCTTGGTTGACGACCAATTTAACCACATTTAACACCCCATGTGGCCCTGGGCTATTTACACGCTCAAATGTGTCGCACCACAGCCATTCGCTCGAACAACGTCGCACTCTTGCCAATTCACCTCAAAAACGTCGCACAGGAGCTATTGGCCCGATCTTGGACATATTTGACCTTGTAAGTAGTCTCTTCTCTCTCCTCTTTCTCAATCTACTACAGTAGATCTGTTGCATCAGTTCATTCTCTACTAGTGATGCCTAATAATAACCATAATGTTTTGCAGGATCATACTCAAGATTTGTTTGATGTGGATGTTTTTTTTTTTGCGGGGGTTTGATGTGGATGTGGTGGAGCTAAATCTTGAGCATGAGATGAACAAACTTTCGATTACCAACTTTTCTACCTTAGAGCTAAATCTCAGTACACACGGGCATGCTTTTGGAGCATTGATGTTACGCCTCCTTGAGATGCATCACATTCGAACCGCTATACAGGGGCTTAATTAAGGTCATACTACCGGCATGGTGCCAGGTATATATTTCTCCATGCTGCTTATATATCTTACACATACGTGCTACTTATTCAAAACACATTCTAACGTTTTTTTCATGTTCAAGATGTCACAAACATCGCAATGCCATGGAAATTGTGATTGTCATGAGCCAAAGAACTGGAGGAGCCAAAGTATCTCCTTGACTCTTCTTGAAGAAGTAGAGATCGACAACTTTGGAGGGGACAGTGGTGAGATTGATTTCATCACAATGATATTCAGATGGGCGCCAGTGCTTAAAAGAATGACCATCAAGCTGGCGTGCGACATTAAACAAAGTGACATTGGAGGTTACGTCACGAATATCAGCGATATATGTTTGGCGTATCCTTCGGTTGATTGCTTTATTTATCCCGGTAATGGTGAACTGGTTTGGCGTACCTCCTAGATGCAAGGTGGCCATGCCGGAGTGGTTATCGGGCATGATCAAAATCATGTGGGCTTTGTTTCTTCCAGGCAAGAAATGCTCCTTGGGGCAGCAAGAATATTATCTGTGGAAAGGATGCAAGTTGTATACTCCTCGTCTCATGCTTAACGTGGAACCTATTCCCTAGAATATCCCACTGAATGCTTTCCGTACGGGAGATGCAACTATTTGTTAATTAGCTCTGTATTTGGTCATGTCTCATTCTATTTGTTTTGAAACTATATATAGTTTCCTTGGTTGTCATCGAAGTGTTGATTTACCGAATATAAATTCCCTCTTACTTTTCTTGACGGAGAGAAGATGACCGCTATGACCCCCCATGTTCCCTTTAACCGTCAAGGGATTTGTTTCAGGATAGCATTACATGCAAGCAAGTACACAAAAGTGTACTCAATAAGTGGGTTTTGCAACAAACAAATAAGTGTTTATTGACATTCAAGTCTATTGCCCATACAGCCATACACTTTAAGGTATATTGCCCATATGAAAATATTTGTACTTTTTGGGGATACTTTGGTACCTTTTTCACCCTGTACAGGAGAGGCAGCATTTCTGAGGAGTATCGGCGTATGAAGGCCAAGAATACAATGCTACTACTCCCTCCTTCAAAAAAGCTTGTCTCTCAAATGAATGTATATAGCACCAAGTTAGTGCTAGATACATCCATTTGAGAATTGAGAGACAAGCTTGGGACAAGTTTTTTCGGACAGTGGGAGTATTTGTTAAATATAGGTCCATGCTTGGTAGCAGTAGATACTAATATGCACCTGCTGATGCTTATTTTCCACTACATTTCCTTGAAACTTATACTGCCTCCGTTCCTAAATACAAGTATTTTGACAGATTCCACTATGGACTACATACGGAGCAAAATGAGTGCACTCTAAAATATGTCTATATACAACTGTATGTAGTTTATAGTGGAATCTCTAAAAAGACTTATATTTAGGAACGGAGGGAGTATAATGCAATGGAAGTGCATCTAGCAATGTAGATGTTATGATCGGACTCATCTTATCTTTATACTCCTCCACGTATCCAATCTTCAGCATACTATTTCCACCCAAACATTCCATTCTCCGATGATATATAGCCAATCCATTGGGAACACAACGTCAAGCAATAACCGATGTTTCTACCGCGGCAGAAGCAGGAACAGCGTCAGATTCTGACCAGTCGTGGACTTCCCATATCTTAGGCAACGCCTCCTTGATGTTGTGGATGCTCTCCAATGCATGATCAGCCCCTGGAACGAGTGCTGACCTGCCAACCTGCAGCAAATTCACAAGAGTTACAGGTGTAACATTGACCCTGGACTTGGAAGCAGGGCTAGTTTGGAATTATGCGTGACGCAATCTTACAATCACAGTGTGGAAGCCTGCGGCCTTTCCTGTAGCAATGTTCCGGGTGCTGTCATCAAAGAAGATCTACAAAATGGAAGTAGCAAAGTAGCAAACTATCAGGTTATCATTGCCGGTGGGGAGTGTTCTTGCTCATGTATGAAAGAGGGATTGCTCGTACTGTCTTCTTAGGATCAACATTTGCGATATGAATTGCGGCTTCCATGGATTCAATAGTGGGTTTGCACAGGATGGATGATTTAGGTCTGCCATCCGATCCATAGAGACCGTCCAAGTCGGAAGATGGTTCATCAGAGAGAGCCATAGGATCCGCCTGGGACTTGCATAGGCCATTGCTCGTCACAGCTGGTGGATTCAATGTCTCGAAGCATATCACACCCTCAAAGCAGTCCTGCAAACCCAGCCTGCGCAGAACCTCTTCCGCGTGAACCTTGTCCGAGTTTGTAAATATCTGCAACAAGCAAGTTCTCCAAATTACTAATTGCCAATGCAAGGTGTAATGATTAGAAGAGCAAATAAACTGTGGCAAATTCGCTTACTATTTTTCTTTGTGGAATGGAAAGTAGAAGGGTCCTCAAAACAGTCAGGCCTCAGATTGTCATATGGCAGTCTACCATGAACATTTGAATGAAATTCATCATTGTCAAACTCATAACCTAATGCCTGCAGAGAATTAACATTCGTATTATTAGGGGCCAAGAAACATAAGCTCTTCTGCTAAAAATAATAACTGGATACAAATTGTACCTTAAGACCAGCCATTGTGGTGCCATATTCCCTATAAAGTTCCAGGCACATCTCTGCAATTTGGCTTTCTTCAATTCGCAGATGGTCACGCATGTAATCTGGTAGCCAAAATTTCAAAGTTAGTCTCTCCAATCATTTATGAAAACATAACGATTCATGAGGTATGAAGATACTGAAAAAATGACTTATTATTCACACCTTGAATATTTTTACGGCAAGCAAGATTGATGCCAGCACTAAGAGGATACAGTGTATCATCCAAATCTGCAGTCGCAAATAGTGAACAGCTTTTACTGGAGTGTACAAAACAATAACAAATAATTTAAACAAACAACTCTTCAGATTTATAAAAGCACGGTACATACCAAATAGCAAGCACTCATACTTAGGAGTGGGACCTTCAACAATAGCAGCCATCTTCTACAGTCAAAAGCAGAGGCAGTTGCTAAATGAAATGACACAATCAGATAGCAACCTGAAAGAACAATAAGCAGTTCATGAGAAAGCAATAACATAGTCCCCAGGAGATTAACTAAAATAAATTATGTAGTGTGCCAGGTACAAAACAAGCACGGCAGGCAAAACAAGTCTTTCCATACAAACAATCAAACTGAAGCAGCCAAACTGTAAACTTCAGTAAGACATGGTAGGTTCTGAAATCAGACAACTCAGCAAAAATATGTTAATGGCTTGTCTACATTCCATACCCATGCTGAAGACTTGTCTACATTCTCTTGGCTCTGAAATCAGACAACTCAGCAAAAGTATTTTAATGGCTGAACTTTGGTACTAACATCTGACATAGACATTGTAATTTTCATCTCACTATATTATTCACACCCAGTGGGAGGTATATTCTGAATTTATGATATTACCTAAGTGTTAATACATCTACCATGACACCTCAATCCAGCATGATTAGCCCAAACATATCCTGGCTCCAGCGAACATGAATAAAGTAAATAAAAACACTTGCGGAAAGCCAAAAGAGTCGGTTACCTTGCGACAATGAACACTGGAAGGCTTCTAATGAGGCAATGAATGGTGTTGAGCCTGGTAGATTTGGTGCTGTATTTATAGCAGCAGGCCAAGCTGGCAACATACAGAACATAACAGATGCACAGATGCTTTGGTAGACTGATGGCATGAAATCCAGCATTCAGAATGATCCGCAGCCAATTTGATGTCTGTCTCCAACTTTCCATCAGGTCAAGGATGCCACTTTCCTACAGAAGAACAACAGGCTAGTGTTCAAATCTAAAGGCTCTCATGTGCCCACTGGGCCACAAGCCAGAACCTCCCCGTTCCTACAAAAGTGGCATGAGAATATTTAGCACGAGTTGGAAGAACCAGAGAATATTACAGCATCTGTATCAAATACCCTGGATTTTTGCATACATGAGGGAATATACCCACTCGGTGGTGACTGGTACCCTTCCAAGAGCTGTTGTTCCCCAGCCGCCAATGTTGAAGTCATACAGAATATAAGATATGGCGAATCAGACATCTCCAAGGCTAACTTAACACATATTTGAGCATATCATGTGGCATAACCAAAGGGCACAGATGTCATCAGGATTTCCAAGGCTCCACTTGTTAAGAATCCAATAATAACCCAAATGGAACAGCCAACATCAAAGATACGTTCCAGTTTTGCGGTTCAAATGATACTTCTCGATTTCCTGTATCATGAGCATGGGAGGCTAATGTACAACCTCTATGCTCCATGAAAAGATCGTGCAGAATCTGAAAAACTATATGATCAACATAGCTCGTGTTTGAACAAAACATTTACTCCAGTTCGAGGTAATGCAAGGGGTATATGTGTATTTTGTCAGCAAAAAAACACTGGCGCACTGACAATTTTCCATATTATAGCCAAAAGGCGACCAAATACTTGCCGGTCACCATGCGACACTCTAGCAGGAAGCAGCGTTAGATGTGAATAAGTTGAAGCATTGAAGCTAATTTTCTAGATTACAAGACAAGCCTAAATTACAACCATAGCATTCACTTGACACATTCCAAGTGGCCATCTATTCTTCCTGTAGCTTGGTCACAGCTTCGCTAGGTAATCTTGAGAACCAAAGCAACTCCAGATTTAGATGAAAGAAAAGGTGGGAGGCTTCACATGAACTCCTGATTGCCTTCCCAGCACCAATGGCTTTGAACTAGAACTACCATATCTGAAACCAGAGCTTGAGCTACTGCATACTTGTACAGCAGTCCTGCTCCTCAGACCTTGTCCTGAAGCACCTAAAACACACTTGGATTCCTGTTATCCAGTAAAATACGAACGGATAAGATAAGGATCAACATTATAGTGTTTCTTGGTTTTCAGAATTGTACACGACTGTATATTGATATATTCCTATCCAACCAGATAAAATTCAAAACATGCCCAGAAAAATCATTAAGAAAATTAGGTAATAATCCAACACTCGGCTACTCTACGCCAGAAGAAATGAAGAATACTTGAAGCAATCAAATATCTGAAGAGACAATCTACCAACTGAGAACTTGTGTCCATCAAAGTTGCATAAATAATCTGCGACGTGTCATGGAGTTGGCTACATGCATCTGTGTGGGTAAGCCAGGCCAGTGCACAGCAGGTTAACCACATGGGATCGTGGATAAGAAGACCGCACGTGTGAGCGGAGTCCAATTCACGGATAGATACATTTTGTCTGCACTATTGTTACTTTGTGTGGCATTTAATTGTTGGCCTTCAATTGTTCAAACAAAAACAAAATTTGCGGGATCAATTGTTCAATTCTAAAGTGTATTAGCAGATATAGATGAGTCTGAATTGGCTATTATTGTTTGGGACACTAGATAAAAGAGGCTCAACACTTATTACAGTTTCGGTTTCAAAAGGACATCTTATTACACGAGCAAGAAGAATTTTAGCTTCTCCCATCGAAACTTCTCACCCTCAGTTAATGGTACATTTCTCTGTATTATAGTATCCCATCTTCATGGGCTTGCTCACCCTGAGCGGTATTTGCCCCATTCATGAACACCTGTTTCACTGTGCCGTGAGTCCATCTACAGAGGGCTCACTTGAATGCACATAATAATGGGCCGCAAGGAAGGAAACAAAAAGGGATGAAGCAGTTGCTCAAACTAATCTGCCGATAAGTTTTCATAAAACCATTCATAATGGACACATCCAATGGTAACTTCCACGGACTGTAGAAATTAAGCAGTACGTAATATTGTATGAGAGAGAGAGAGAGAGAGAGAGATTTATGAAGCATTATGTTTTCTGTAAAAAATGTGAAACTACCCTACTAAGAAGGAAGGGATGTCAATTTGAACCATGTGAGACAAATAATAAGTCTAGGGGACTAGTACCACACCTTATCTGTAGATCCTGATAGGTTAGCTACTGGGGTCAAAAGCTTCGCTCTGATACAATAAAAATATTATCTTATAGGTGCATCAATCTTTATGAGTTTATCCATGAGATACAAGGCAGATTACACTTACCGCCCTGCTGGGGAATATTTATCGCTAGCAGCCTTTATCTTTTCTACTGCCTAATGAATAAACATACAAACATTGTGTCAACAAATCAACAATTTTATAATTCAAATTACAAGAGATTAAATAAGAGTGCTCGGATGAAATAAAGATGCGTTCATGCCTTTTCCACTCGATCAGAACTGAAACTGTTTTCGAATGCCAGGAAATTCACAAGGCCCTGGAAATAGAAAGCAACTATCAGTTTGTGGAAAAACATGGACCGTATGACATGAGTTATCAAGCATAACCTCTTTGTCTGCTGAGGTCCACTGGAAATCTGGAATTTCTGTACAAACATTTGGTTGCTTAAACAAGGTTCGAACTTCCTGGTAAGGCCAATCTTCTGGAACAGTGTACCTATGGAACATATGAGTGTGTTCAGTAAAACCAAACATTTTAGATTACTTGGAGTGCCTCGTCAAAACTAGACATAGTTGTCTACTGCAAAGCCCAGGGAATTCAAATTTCTGGTCAAAATTTAAATTTCATTGCCTCGACAAAACTGAGAATTAACTACCACCTTGACATCGGGAGTAATAAACAATTGCCCACTGAAATGTTATGCTATATAAAAAACTACAGTGCAGTCATCACAAACTAGTCATCAAAAGTCAAGACATGCCAGATACCGGACAGATCAGCCCCCATTGACGCCATGAATCCGGGGTTGGATCCAAACAGCAGAAGGCAGGGTCAGAGAGAACAGCAGCACAGGAGCGATACGGTGGCATGACATGTGCAGGAACACCACAGTGGCATAGCACCAGAACATAGCTCATGAAGCACCGCGAAATGGCAACAGGAGTAGTTCGAGAGTGCAGGATGGTGACAGAAGCTGTTTAGGATGTATGTTAATGGACACAGTAGCCGCATTGTTACATTGAAAGGGTATGTCAGTGTTTTAGCATGCCCAGATGAAAAAACAACATTGAAACATCATTGTTACCATTCAAAATGTGTGCCTAGTGTTCAATTGCGTAGTTTTCTCAATGAGGAGTTTGATTGCACAATTAAATAGATGGACTGCAAAAAGAGTGCCTTAATACTTTGCTGCCAACATAAAACACTAGCAAGGATAAGCATACCTCTTGTGAAGATTTTGCACAACTTCTTCTATGCAACCATGCTGACGTATGAGTTTCAAGGCTCTTTGTCCCCCAATACCTATTCAACCAAGACCAAAGTCCGACAAACATTAAAATGGTTGTGGATTTTGGATCCATTTTGTTTATGTATAACGAAGATTTGTCAAGATTCAAAAATGGAAACGACATAAACAGCACCCAATTTCGCTGCACTATAAGCAAAAGCATACATTTTAATCATATACGGTGAGCGCAAACAATATATTATGAATCTGAAGCCTGAGACATTACACTTCTTCCACAGTTCTGCTGAAGCTAGATTTGGAATTGAGTATATTGTGTCCATGCATGACATAACTAATAAAGAGAAACAGCTTTAATATTTTCAGAGCTGTGCAACTTTTTAAGCAAATCATGAAGAGCTACATCATACTGTGGACTCAATCTAATATCAGAAGTGTGTAAGAAAACATATGATGCAGGTAAACCTTTAATATTCTCGCAGTAGTCACATCCACTAAGGATACATAAGTCGATGAACTGATCCATTGTGAGTCCAAGTTCCTCCAAAACCTGTCAAATAGTGAAGAGTAGCCATGATATTCAGATGAAAAAAAAAAACATTAGATCAAAACTAGAAGAATTTACCTTTGGCACTTCAAACTCTGTGACAGGAGATTTCTTAAAACTAAGGTCAGTTACATGGCGAAGAAACCTTGGAGCACCGAAAGTCAGTGTGTCCATATCCTCTGAAGCGACAGCATATGCCTGGCACTCACAATGAAATACAATTAAGTCATGCTACTTGGGTAATAAAGATAGAGTTCTTACAAAGTTGTTTGTCTGTTGCACCTTATGGTTCTTACAAAGTGATGCGCACTGTGCTTCTGCCTCACCTGGTGCCTGCATAATTATTCAGACAAAGTGATTAGGTATATACATACGACAGTAAAGCTCATGAAGGCCAGCTAATATGCTTGCATCTTTGCCATGAAATTACAGTACGGCATGCTGTTCATTTAGAAGAATTTCACTCCATGAGAAGCAGAGCCCAATCCAGTTTGTTTTCCTTTCGTGGTATTTCCTAAATTACGGGAAACATCTGTTGATTGCCAAAGTATCACTCCAATGTCCCATTTTTTCGTATGCTAAGGTCAAGCCTTTCTTTTACGCCTAAGCTGACCTGAATAGACAAGGTTAAGAGAACACCAAACAGATATCTTGTACTCAAGACAACGTGTCCATCATGACCCCCCCCCCCCCCCCCCCCCCACACACACACACACACACTCACCTCCACACAAAAAAGATAGAGACAAGCAGGGGACTGGTTCATTGCTCAAGGCTTCACATTTTGCAGAGGCTTGCAAGCTGACCATGCCTGAACAGTTTCTAGGCTTAAAACTTAGAATCCTACACTTGACTGAGAAAACATTATCAGCCCACATTCAAGAGAACTTAGATTTGAGGCAGATTTAAGGCCTCCCGAGCAGGGTGATGTTTTTTCTTTAGTGAAAACCTGGTGATTACTTCTTTATGTGCACAAGATTCTGAATGTTCTATTAATCTCCTCGGCATTGAAAAAGCACGTCAATGAGGAAACTAACTCATCTGTGACTGCAATGTACAGAAATATTTGAAGCAACTGATGAATTAAATAAATTAATAATACCTCAACTATAGGGACACCCATCAATCTTAACAACCTCTTACAGCCATCGTTGTGTTCTTTTGTGATCTGGAAAGAAAAGGAACAAAAGACCTTATCATGTGCTTGGAAGTTGGAACCACTTCAGAACATGGTAAAGAATGTTACTGAGTTTGCAGACAAAGCTCAAACTGGCAGAATGAATGTTAGGGTACTTTATCCGAATTAAATCTACACATATACACACGAAATTATTGCCTCCTTCAGTCCTTCCCCAAATTGTAGGACAATTACCTTCACGGTCCTTTTGCTAAATTTTTCAACTGAATCTTCATCTCCAATCTGCAATGCAATTGCCACCTCAGAGGTCCAACAACACAACAAATACAGAAGCATGACGACTAAAGAGGAGGGTTGGAGATTCTCGAACTACGGCAAGGAGAAAGTGACCTCAATAGCACTATGAAGATCTTTCGAAGCATCATCCCTCTTCAAAGACCTAATAAGCAGCGAACATATGTCAAAGCATGTGTTGAGACAAGACAATGAGAGTAAAGAATGGAAGCAATGGAATGGTTCAGCGTATACCTTTTGGCCAGTTCCTTTTTCTTCAGGGCAGGTGGCTCACCATCAAACACAAAACTGGCATAAACGTTCAGCAGCTAACCCCTGTTAGTGTTAGTTACAGTAAGCAAGAAATGAACAGCGACCAACCAGCCACAGAAATGGATCAAACTTACACAGGTTTTATTCCTGCTTCAAGCAATCTTACAGTCCGGTTCAACATGCCTTGCAGATGACTGCAATTTAGAAATATAAAAAAACCATATGAGCTAATAAACATCATGAGTTCAATAACATTTCAGACAAACAAATTGATGGGCAAACAATTTCTGCTTGCCTTGTGACTTCACCGGCTTCATTGGTCAGAACTTCTGTTCCTTTCCTTCCCACCACAACCTAGAGAAATGGGAAACAGTATTATACAGCAGATGAGGCAAGCAGATGGCCTAACCACATGGTTTGGCAAATGGTCCTACAATACAATAAACAAAGGAGTAACGCAAATGGGGAATTGTTTACCAGCGAGTTCTATAAGTTTTACTAATAAGAAACCCCTTTTGTCAATATAAGGAGAGCTTGCACATGGTAAACAGCATTGCCTATAAGACATTATTTTTTACTGCATTTGTTAATTTACACTCTCAACATTGCAATTTTGCTGCTGGCGACTGGCAACCCCTGCCTCCTACACAAAATAGACAGATGAAAAATGTGTTGGCATATGCTCAAGCTTTTGACAGGCGTCATGGCACGCACAATCCTCCCATGTGAACCAACCAACCCAAGCGCAATCAACCGCCCAACGGCAGCAAGCATGAAGCAGAAGCATTCCCCGGAGTGGAAGAATGGCATCTCCTAACCAATCCGATTGCACAGGCACAACTCGCACCACCCAAATCCAAGGGGAACGGGATAGAACATACGGGAGGGGGGCGGCGAAGGACGGCGACTCACCAGGAACTGGTAGATGCTGAGGCTGGCGTCGATGGCGATGACGCGGCCCCGGTAGTCCTCCACGCGCCGCTGCACCGCGGCCCTCGGCGCGTGCTCCGCCAGCAGCTTCGTCAAACCCTAGTGCGCGGGGCGCAGAGACGGAGAGAGAGTGAGGGAGGGAGAGGCCGTCACATCGGGGGCCCACAAGCGAGCGAAAACGGGAGCCGCGAACGAGAAACCCACTGGAGGAGAGTACCTTGATTCCCATTGCGCCGGCGGCGAGCAACCTCCGACCGTCTCCGCTCCCGCCGCTGCTTGTCCAAGACCCTCTTCCCGCCGCCGGGGAAGTGGATAATAGACGTTTGGGCCTCTCTCTCTTTTTTTCCAGGAGGAAGACGACGGCTAGAAACCACCATTCGCCTGTCACTCTAACTAGGCCTGGAAGAATTTAGCTCTTGTTCGTAGGCCCGGCCCATGTACAACCCACAATCAAAAGAGTTGATATGATGCCCTTTGGATGTCTTTTATCAGTTCCTAGACAGGGAGCACATGGGAATATTATCAGGGAGATGAATAGTAACCACATGACACATGTGGTAAGTAATTCAAATAATTCAAAAAAAGAGATTAATAGTAGGTCTCGATTATTTAATTGTATGTCTTCCTTTGAAGGCCGAGCTGCTAATAGCGACGCCGATAGGTTTGCCAAGTTTTCACATTCTCTTGATCAGGGGTGACATGTCTGGTTGGTCTAACCACATGATCCATTTTGTATCCCATATCATGTGCATTTTGAGCAATAAAACTTTTATACCCCTAAAAATAAGTTCCCTACAATAAAGGAGTTCCTATATGTGCTTAAATAATGATAAAGATCAGATAACTTAAACGTAGTAATGTGACTTACATTCCATCCACAATGAATGTTTTTTAGCATTTTTCAAGTGACCGTCTATCAACGAAAAATTTCTAACAATCAAAGTATTGTATTATAATTACTAGGCTTATCAAAAAATGTTATTTACAAGAGAGAGGCGTATTAGAGCCCAAGCTCCGGTGGGCACATTTTTTAATAAAACAAAAATTCAAAATTCGTATTTGGAAGCATCAAATAATTCTGACAAGATAAAATCTCATTGGGACATACTACCATGTGATCTGTAAAAAAAAGACACGTTTACGAATTTTCAAGCAAACAATGTGCATATTTTTTACTGTTTTCAAATCCATGTATTTTTTTTATGTACACATGTCTACAAATGTGTAGCATATGATAGTTTGTAGGTACATCGATACATGCCAAAAAAAGTCACAAAAAATAACACTTCAACTATATATTTTAAGAAAAATCAATAAAATGGGCTTATTGGAGCCCAACATCCTAAAGCATTTTTTAGTATTATAGAGTAAAATTGCTTGTATATGCGAAAACACGTTTGCACATTAATCATGTTTAAGGTGTCACCATAAATTATACACTTGATTAGTTTCATGAAAAAATTCTATTATAGATTTCTTTTTTTTTGTGGCATAGTCTATTGTAGAATTCTAAATAAAAAGGATTTGACACATGATTGCAATGTCCTGCTCATTTGAATCCTATGATATTTTGATGTGTTTGATTGCATAATGGAAGACGAAGGATACTTTACAAGGGATTTGGGTGGATCCAAATTTTCGACGAAACGCGATGTAAAAGAACCCTTAAAACCCTTACAGTGTTGAATCATGTGAATCAAACAAGGGATGTAGGAAAAAACTCCTTAGATTTTAATCTTCCTAGATTCTTATGAAGATCTTTTGAAACAATGAGGCACCTAAAGTAGCAACCTAATTGCATGGGTTGATATCCCATTAGCACACACTAGCTAATTGTCAAATGGTTCACCATCAATCATGTCCGGCATATACCTTACACCCACCTTATTTTAGATTTTCATAAGATTTGATTTGAGTATGGATAGGGGAAGGCAAGGGACATTTGATTTAGTTGAGATTTTGGTTAGATTTGATTTCGGTATGGGTAGGGGAACACAAGGAAAGTTTTGATTTAGTTGAGGTTTTGGTGTGATTTGATTTGATTGAGTTAATGCGGGACGTGGGGAGGGGTGACGTAAGGGGGGGACCAAACAGGGGAGGGACAGGGGTGGGAGGCGAACGTACAATGACCAACTCTAGTTCCCCTTTAATAGTAGAGATAAAAAAGGTGAAGATAAAAAAATCAAATATTGGATATGGGTCAGTGACATGTCCCTTTTTCTAGATTGAACTACGAGATACAACAAACATAATACATTAGATTAGGAGCTTACACATCTCAGCCATTGGCGGGGATTTCGCCCGGACCCGAGCGTGACCACCTATGCCGACAAAGAATAAGAATTGTTTCTTCTCCATCTTAATCAAACAACAATTGGAATTTCAAACTTGATTTTGTATTTTTTTTAAATCATATTAAACATGAGGTGGAGCACCCAAAGATTTAAGTGGATGCTTTGTAATCCTTAACATAATTTTTTTAATGACACTTCACGACGATCCCTCTCTTGCTCCGAGACCGGTTGTGGGCGGCAAGGGGTATGAGCTACCGAACATGGCAATGATCTTTTTATAGCTGTGGGCGCAGGGGGAAAACGAGCGGGAAATGTGACGAAAATGGCCATGGGGCAGTTGACATGCGACGGCCGCCATTAATTGGCACACAGGAAAGGATGGGCCGCACGGGATCTCATCCTGCGTGAGCGGTCGATGGATGGAGCGCCCTCCAAACCAACGCCCCATGGCCTCTAAATATGGAGTGTCATATGCTGGATTTGGAGCATCTTTCATAATTAGGATGATCCAAAATCATATGAACCCTGTTTGTTTGGGTTTTTGTTTCTGCTTTTGCAGCTTTTTTATTTTGACAAAAAAGCCATAAAAGCTTCTAAACAGGGGCTTTTTCTTCAGCTTTTAGCTTATGAATCAATATTGTTATATGATGGTATAAGCCAAAAGCCGAAACAAAAAGCACATACTTAGAGTGATATTTTTTCTGCCTTTTTTTGTCGAAACAAAAAATCTGAAAAAGGAGAAGCGAAAGGCCAAAAAAAGGGGCCAAAGGCTCTGTTAGAGTGATCTTTTCGGTCAACATATCAACGGTTATTATGGAGTCATACCATAACTTGGCTAGAGCAGGAGCTTGCATAATACTCTCTCCGTCCCAAAAGTCTAATCTTAGATTTGTCTAGACACGTTTTATGTTGAGCAGCTGGTTGCCCAGATTATAAGTTTGACACCGGATAATCAATAAAATGTACACGTCGTTGGTGTGAGAAGCTGTAGTGCTGTACTAGCGAGCGCTGATGTGGACCGATGTTCTAGAGTTGCGCGTCGACTGGACGAGCGACGACCTGGCACCAAGCACTTTCCTTTCCTCCTCGTTCCCACGGACAGGGCCGCCAGGAGGCACCTCGTCGCTGGCTCCGCCGATCTGCTCCCCTCCTCCGCCGCCCTCCCCATGGAGGAAGCCAAGGGTACGCTCTGCCGCTCTGCTCCGGTTATCTCGCGGGTCAGATTGTTTGCTACTCTGTTTTGTGCTCTGCTTATAGCTCAATAAAATACCCAAGTTCAAGGAGGCGGGATTTAATCGCCAGTACCAAAACAGCCCTCGTGCACTTGTTTAGCTCCTCCGTCTGTTGAATCTGGTGGTTCAGCACAACTGCAGAGCAGGCCATACAAGAGAGGGAGAGCATCTTTCTGAGTTCATGAGGATCTTGTTTGTTTATGTGTGCTAATTTCTCTATACATTGCACAAGTTGTTCTACAATACCTACTAGCTGCTTTACTTTATTTTATTTATTTATTATTCTACCTTCTGATTGATGACTAAATAAGTCCCGACTCATCTCTGTAATTCTCTGCAATTGGAGTTGGAGAGACACTCTTTCTTTCTTTCTTAAAGAAAAGATCGACTTGTTTATGCTTTGCTTCTTTGAACAGCCGCACAAGATAGGGAGCACAAGTTCTTATCGATAGCGGTAGAAGAAGCCTACCGAGCAGTCTGACCGTGGTCACGGACGCCCATTTGGCGCGGTCGTGGTCCGCAACGACGAAGTAGGAGTCAGTTGCCATAACATGGTTTTGAAGAACACCGATGCAACCGCCCATGCCGAAGTAACTGCAATAAGAGAGGTGATTAAGGTGCCTTGTGGCCAGATGCCATCCTCACCAGCCAGCCATTGGTGCTTGCTGTTTACTACATTTTTGGTTACTGAGTTTGTTTTTGTACTTCATTTCCAATGTTCACAGTGCTTTGCTTTCACTCTAGGCTTGTAAGAAGCTTGGGAAGATCGACCTGTCGGATTGCGAAATGTATGCATCCTGCGAACCTTGTTCGATGTGTTTCGGCGCTGTTCGTCTATCCCGGATCAAGGTTCGCCCCTTGCTCCAGCATTCCTCGTCTGGTAGAATGTACAGCTTAATTTGTTAATCGACAATCATGGTGAATGCTGCAATGCAGAGGCTGGTGTATGGAGCCACGGCAGAAGCTGCTATTGCCATGGGAAGCTGCTACCAGAATGCCAACCTGGAGATAAAGCGAGCAGATGGGAATGGAGCCCTGCTTGCTGAACAAGTCTTTCAGAACACCAAGGGGAAATTTCCAATGTACTAATGTGTAGATAAAGACGACATTGATGTGATTTCACATCACGGAAGCCCTTGATGCTCAGAAAAAAATAATGCAATTGTCAAAAATCTGTCATTGGTGATGAACTACAAACAGTCAAATACAGTAGCATATATAACATGTGATTCTGATTTGACCTTACTTAATTCTGAGATACTAACTGTGGATACTAACATGAAACACGCTTTGAGAGTGTGGATTTTTATACCCCTGTACCAGTGTACCCTCTACCTAGATAATTCAATTTGCGTTATGAGTCGTCTTATCCTTATATAGAAAATTTTCTTTATTGTTTCTTCCAAACAAGAGAACATTTGACCTTAAAACTTTGCAGATTATACACAAGTGTCACTCATTGTATAAATGTTTCCATTTTTTTTATGGAACATAAATTTGTCAAATTTCAAATTTTGAATGAATTCTATCATTTTTAAACATTCATTGTATTTGCGTCGTGGGCCTTGATCTCTATATAATGATGACAGAGACGATGAGACAGATGCCCTTGACATGACTATGACGAAGCGGAGGCTACAAAGATGATGAAGGAGGGGCCAAGGAGCTGGAAAGAGACCTTGAAGGATGAAGATAGATTTCCCCTTCCACTTCCAGCTCGTTACTATTTGCAGCCATCTCTGGCAAGATTAGCCCAACAAGTTCTTCCTGACTTGGTTTGAACTTGTATGCATGATGATCATCATGACGAGGATTCAGCTCCATTTATTATCTGGAATTGGAATTATTGTATCCATTCCCCCTCAATCTTTTGAGAAATGAATTGGATTTATTTACCCATTCACCTTAATGTTTGAGAAATTTGTATGCTTTAGTAGGTTTTTGCCCAAATATTTTTTATGTTTTATTCAATGCACAGTACTCTTTGATATTGTTACTCTCATGCTAGGAATATTATCTTCATAAGGAACTTCTATGTTTTTTTTTGTGGGTAAAACTTCTATGTTTTATCCATTCCCACGAAATGTTATATTCATAAGGAAGGTTATTATGACATCAATTAGCATTATTTTCACCTAGAGTTAGGTGTTTTCCAATCAATGCTCAAAATGCCCTTCTTCTTTGGGTACTTGGCAAGGCAAAAAGGGTGCGGTGCACGATAAATTTTTGAAAATCCTACCACTATTATGTAGAAACAATGGATAATGGGGATGCAAAAGTGGACTCGATCATCATCCCGCTCTTACTCCAAGAGCAGTTGTGGGCGGCGGGGAAATGGAGATTGTGCGCGATAGAGAGGGAGTTGGAGGTTGTGGACGGTGGTGATAGAGGTGGAGGCTATGAGAGGCGGGGATATGAGCTTTCCGATATGATGACAACCTTTTTATAGGCGCGGGCGGAGGAAAAATGAGTAAGAAAACGTGGCTAGCTAAGATGGCCCCATGCAGTTGGCATGCGTCTGTCGCCGTTATTTGGCATGCAGGAGAGGAGATTGGCTGCGGGATGTGAGGAGGGAGGTGAAACTGTGCAAGTAGTTGGCGGATGGGGCGTCCTCTAAACCAATGGCTACAACTTTCAAATACTGAGTTTCGTGGATTGGATTTGAGACGCCTTCCATAAATTATGGCGATATGGGGAATACTGCGGCTCTGTTAGATGGAATTTGGTCAAAATCGTCAATCCGATGATTATTATGCCGATTGAGTCCATATGACTTCGAGAGTGGAGTTTTCTCCCGTGCATAGATTAGTGCATTAATCATTTTGGATGGGCCACTTGCATGCAGCTCCACCCATCTCACCTCCTATCCTTTTAATTTTTTTATGTTCAATTTTTTATTCTTCTATATATTTTGAAAGACGAGTCCAATTTTTTTTTTCAGATTCCTGTTGCTTTCAAATAAGATAAATGTTGAACATGTTTTGACAAGTTTTTAAAAATCCATGAAGTTTCAACTGCTGAAACTTGGTACGCGTGAACGAGATAATCGCAAATTCAAAAACTAAAACTTAAAACTTGGTGTGGCCTTGTGCGGGATCCAACGACTTTGCGGATCGCGAGCTAAATTGGGTAGTCAAGCAAGTTTCAACTACTAAAATTAATAGAAACAATCATAAATAGCAAGTTTCAAAACTAAAACTAAAACCTTAAACCTTGAACCCTAAAACGCTAAGCCCAGAACCGTAAAAACATATGAAATTTGGTAAAACTTGGTAAAAGAAATAATGTTACGATTACCAAGTTTCAGTATTTGAAACTTAGATTTTTTTTAAAGTTGTTGAAAGTCTCGAAGCGATGAACACAAATATGCGAACGAAAATTAATCTAGATTTTCGGTTCAAAAGATATACTCCCTCAATTCCTTTATGTAAGATGTATTATTTTCGGTGCGGTGACCAAGGTACATAATTATAGATTAGTTAGGACTAAATTATTCTTGGCAAATTTATTGGTTAGTGGCATGTAAATCAGCCAGTTCAGTAATGTAAGAGATACATGCAATCGAGAGAGAGAGAGAGATACTTTGCTTCTTTTACTATAAGGAGAGATACACACACTCAGAAGAGAGATACTTGTTGGAGATCGTTGCAGAAATTAAAAAATTTCTACGCATCACCAAGAACAATCTATGGAGTCTTTTAGCAACGAGAGGGAAAAGAGTGCATCTACATACCCTTGTAGATCGCACGCGGAAGCGTTCAAGAGAACGGGGTTGATGGAGTCGTACTCGTCGTGATCCAAATCACCGATGATCCTAGCGCCGAACGGACGGCACCTCCGCGTTCAACACACGTACGGAGCGGGGACGTCTCCTCCTTCTTGATCCAGCAAGGGGGGAGGAGAAGTTGATGGAGATCCAGCAGCACGATGGCGTGGTGGTGGAAGTAGCGGGATCCCGGCAAGGCTTCGCCAAGCGCAAGCGGGGAGGAAGAGGTGTCACGGGAGGGAGGGAGGCACCAGGGCTTTGGGGTGCTGCTCCCATGCGCCTCCCCACTATATATAGGGGTGGAGGGGGCTGGTTTATTGCCCTCCAAGTCCATTGGGGCATTGGCAAAGGTGGGGGAAAGAAATCCCATCATTTCCCTTCCCCACCGATTGTTATCCCCCTTTTTAGGGATCTTGATCTTATCCCTTCGGGATATGATCTTATTCCTTCTAAGGTGGGATCTTGGTGCGCCTTGACCAGGGGTGTGGGGCCTTGCCCTCACTACCCACGTTCATGTGGGTCCCCCCATGCAGGTGGGCCCCACTTCGGAACCTTCTAGAACCTTCCCGGTACAATACCGAAAAATCTCGAACATTTTTCGGTGGCCAAAATAGGACTTCCCATATATAAATCTTTACCTCCGGACCATTCCGGAACTCCTCGTGACGTCCGGGATCTCATCCGGGACTCCGAACAAATTTCGGTTAACCGCATACTAATATCTCTACAACTCTAGCATCACCGAACCTTAAGTGTGTAGACCCTACGGGTTCGGGAGACATGCAGACATGACCGAGACGACTCTCCGGTCAATAACCAATAGCGGGATCTGGATACCCATGTTGGCTCCCACATGTTCCACGATGATCTCATCGGATGAACCACGATGTCGAGGATTCAACCAGTCCCGTATACAATTCCCTTTGTCAATCGGTACGTTACTTGCCCGAGATTCGATCGTCGGTATCCCAATACCTTGTTCAATCTCGTTACCGGCAAGTCACTTTACTCGTACCGTAATGCATGATCCCGTGACCAAACACTTGGTCACATTGAGCTCATTATGATGATGCATTACCGAGTGGGCCCAGAGATACCTCTCCATCATACGGAGTGACAAATCCCAGTCTCGATTCGTGCCAACCCAACAGACACTTTCGGAGATACCCGTAGTGCACCTTTATAGCCACCCAGTTACGTTGTGACGTTTGGCACACCCAAAGCACTCCTATGGTATCCGGGAGTTGCACAATCTCATGGTCTAAGGAAAGATACTTGACATTTGGAAAAGCTCTAGCAGACGAACTACACGATCTTGTGCTATGCTTAGGATTGGGTCTTGTCCATCACATCATTCTCCTAATGATGTGATCCCGTTATCAATGACATCCAATGTCCATAGTCAGGAAACTGTAACCATCTATTGATCAATGAGCTAGTCAACTAGAGGCTCACTAGGGACATGTTGTGGTCTATGTATTCACACATGTATTACAGTTTCCGGATAACACATTTATAGCATGAACAATAGACAATTATCATGAACAAGGAAATATAATAATAACCATTTTATTATTGCCTCTAGGGCATATTTCCAACAGTCTCCCACTTGCACTAGAGTCAATAATCTAGTTCACATCGCCATGTGATTAACACTCATAGTCCACATCGCCATGTGACTACACCCAAAGAGTTTACTAGAGTCAATAATCTAGTTCACATCATCATGTGATTAAGACTCAATGAGTTCTAGGGTTTGATCATGTTCTGCTTGTGAGAGAGGTTTTAGTCAACGGGTCTGCAACATTCAGATCCGTTTGTACTTCGCAAATCTCTATTTCATATTGTAGATGTTGCTACTATGCTCCACTTGGAGCTATTCCAAATGGTTGCTCCATTATACGTATCCGGTTTGCTACTCAGAGTCATCCGGCTTGGTGTTAAAGCTTGCATCGACGTAACCCTTTACGCCGAATTCTTCATCACCTCCACAATCGAGAAAACATTTCCTTATTCCCAAGGACAATTTTGACCGATGTCCAATGATCCACTCCTGGATCATTCTTATACCCCCTTGCCAGACACGTGGCAAGGCACATCGCGGTACACAACATGGCATATCGTATAGAGCCTATGGCTAAGGCATAGGGGACGACCTTCGTCCTTTCTCTTTCTTCTGCCGTGGTCGAGCTTTAAGTCTTAACTTCACACCTTACAACTCAGGCAAGAACTCCTTCTTTGACTGATCCATCTTGAACTCCTTCAAGATCATGTCAAGGTATATGTTCTGTGAAAGTCTTATCAGGCGTCTTGATCTATCTCTATAGATCTTGATACCCAATATGTAAGCAGTTTTACCAAGGTCTTCCTTTGACAAACTCCATTCAAACAATTGTTTTCCAGAAATTCTACATCATTTCCGATCAACAATATGTCATCCACATATACTTATCAGAAATTTTGTAGTGCTCCCACTCACTTTCTTGTAAATACAAGTTTCTTGCAAACTTTGTATAAACCCAAAAACTTTGATCACCTCATCAAAGTGTATGTTCCAACTCCGAGATGCTTGCTCCAGTCCATAGAGGGATAGCTGGAGCTTGCATACCTTTTAGCATCCTTAGGATCGACAAAAACTTTCTGGTTGTATCACATACAGCCTAGTTGTATCACATACAGCCTTTCCTCACGGAAACCGTCAAGGAAACTTTTGTTTTGACATCCATCTGCCAGATTTCGTAAATGAAAAATCAGCAACTGCTAACATAATTCTAACAAACTTTAGCATCGCTATGATTGAGAGAGTCTCATCACAGTCAACTCCTTGAACTTGTCGGAAACTTCTTTGAGACAAGTCGAGCTTCATAAATGGTGACATTACCATCAGCGTCTGTCTTCTTCTTAAAGGTCCATTTATTCTTAATGGCTTGCCGATCATTGGGCAAGTCCACCAAAGTCCATACTTTGTTCTCATACATGGATCCTATCTCGGATTTCATGGCTCCTAGCCATTTGTTGGAATCTGGGCCCACCATCGCTTCTCCATAGCTCATAGGTTCATCATTGTCCAACAACATGACCTTTAAGACAGGGTGACCACTGAGAAGTTGTATACACCCTTGTCGACCTACGAGGTTTGATAGTAACTTGATCTGAAGCTCCATGATCATCATCATTAGCTTTCTCTTCAACTGAGGCAAGTGCCACAGAAACATCTTTCTGTGCTGCGCTACTCTCTAATTGAAGTGAAGGTTCAACAACCTCATCAAGTTCTATCTTCCTCCCACTCAATTCTTTCGAGAGAAACTCTTTCTCGACAAAGGACCTGTTCATAGCGACAAACAATTTGCCCTCAGATCTGAGATAGAAGGTATGCCCAATCGTCTTGTTTGGGTATTCTATGAAGACACAATTTTCCGCTTTGGGTTCGAGCTTTTCTGGCCGAAGCCTATCGACATAAGCATCGTAGCCCCAAACCTTAAGAAACAACAACTTAGGTTTCTTGCCAAACCATAGTTCATACGGTGTCGTCTCCACGGACTTAGATGGTGCCCTATTTAAAGTGAATGTAGCTGTCTCTAATGCATAACCCCAAAACGATAGTGGTAGATCGGTAAGAGATATCATAGATCGCACCATAACCAATAGGGTGCGACTACGACGCTCGGACACACCATTACGCTATGGTGTTCCAGGTGGCGTCAACTGTGAAACGATTCCACCTTGTCTTTAGTGATTGCCAAACTCACAACTCAGATACTTTTCCCTTGATCAGATCGCAGGAACTTGATCTTCTTGTTATGATGATTCTCAACTTCACTCTGAAATTGCTTGAACTTTTCAAACGTTTCAGACTTATGCTTCATTAAGTAAATATACCCATATCTACTCAATTCATTGGTGAAGGTGAGAAAATAACGATATCCACCGCACGCGTCAACACTCATCGGATCGCACACATCAGCATGTATGATTTCCAACAAGTCACTTGCCCGTTCCATTGTTCCAGAAAATGGGGTTTTAGTCATCTTGCCAATGAGGCATGGCTCGCATGTGTCAAGTGATTCAAAATCAAGTGACTCCAAAACTCCATCGGCATGGAGGTTCTTCATGCGCTTTACACCAATATGACCTTAAGCGGCAGTGCCACAAAAGTGATACTATCATTATCAATTCTACATCTTTTGGCATCAATGTTATGAACATGTGTATCACCACAATCGAGATTCAATAAACCATTCACATGGGGTGCATGACCATAGAAGGTGTTATTCATGTAAACAGAATAACCATTATTCTCTGACTTAAATGGATAACCGCATTGCAATAAACATGATCTAATCATGTTCATGCTCAACGCAGACACCAACGCAAACAACATTTATCTAGGTTCAACACTAATCTCGAAGGTAGAGGGAGCGTGCGATGGAGATCACATCAACCTTGGAAACACTTCCAACACGCATCGTCACCTCGCCCCTAGCTAGTCTCCGTTTATTCTGTAGCTTTTGTTTCGAGTTACCAATCTTAGCAACTGAACCGGTATCTAATACCCATGTGCTACTAGGAGTACTAGTAAGGTACACATCAATAACACATATATCAAATATACTTTTGTTGAAGTTGCCAGCCTTCTTATCTACCAAGTATTTGAGGCAGTTCCGCTACCAGTGACAGTTCCCCTAATAGAAGCACTTCGTCTCGGGTTTGGGTTCTTGGGTTTCTTCATTGGAGCGGCAACTGGCTTGCCATTCATGAAGTTTCCCTACTTGCCCTTTCCCTTCTTTGAAACTAGTGGTCTTGTTAACCATCAACACTTGATGCTCCTTCTTCATTTCTACTTCCGCGGCCTACCGCGAACTGCTCCGGGATCATCTCCATCCCCTGCATGTTATAGTTCATCACGAAGTTCTAGTAGCTTGGTGATAGCGACTGGAGAACTTTGTCAATCAATCTCTTATCTGGAAGATTAACTCCCACTTGATTCAAGCGATTGAAGTACCCAGACATTCTGAGCACATGCTCACTGGCTGAGCTATTCTCCTCCATCTTGTAGGCAAAGATCTTGTCAGAGGTCTCAAACCTCTCAACATGGGCATGAGCCTGAAATACCAATTTCAGCTCTTGGAATATCTCATATGTTCCATGGCGTTCAAAACGCTTTTGGAGCCCCGACTCTAAGCCGTAAAGGATGGCGCACTAAACTATCAAGTAGTCATCAGAATGTGTCTGCCAGATGTTCACAACATCCACAGACGACGCTAGAGGGGTTGGCACACCGAGCGGTGCATCAAGGACAGAAGCCTTCTGTGTAGCAGTGAGGACAATCCTCAGACTACGGCCCTAGTCCGCACAATTGCTCACAATAACTTTCAACTTAGTCTTTCTCTAGGAACGTATTAAAACAGGGAGCTTAAGCACGAGCTATTGATCTGCAACTTAATTTGCAAAGACAATTTAGACTATGTTCATGACAATGAGTTCAATTAATCAAATTATTTAAAGAACTCCCACTTAGATAGACATCCCTCTAGTCATCTAAGTGATACATGATCCGAATCGACTAGGCCATGTCCGATCATCACGTGAGACGGACTAGTCATCAACGGTGAACATCTCCATGTTGATCGCATCTACTATACGACTCATGTTCGACCTTTCGATCTCTTGTGTTCCGAGGCCATGTCTGTACATGCTAGGCTCGTCAAGTCAACCTAAGTGTTTCGCATGTGTTCCGAGGCCATGTCTGTACATGCTAGGCTCGTCAACACCCGTTGTATGCGAACGTTAGAATCTATCACACCCGATCATCACGTGGTGCTTCGAAACAACGAACCTTCGCAACGGTGCACAGTTAGGGGGAACACATTTCTTGAAATTTTAGTGAGGGATCATCTTATTTATGCTACCGTCGTTCTAAGCAAATAAGATGTAAACATGACAAACATCACATGCAAATCATAAAGTGACATGATATGGCCAATATCATCTTGCGCCTTTTGATCTCCATCTTCGAGGCACGGCATGATCACCTTCGTCACCGGCATGACACCATGATCTCCATCATCGTGTCTTCATGAAGTTGTCTCGCCAACTATTACTTCTACTACTATGGCTAACGGTTAGCAATAAAGTAAAGTAATTACATGGCGTTTTCATTGACACGCAGGTCACACAATAAATTAAGACAACTCCTATGGCTCCTGCCGGTTGTCATACTCATCGACATGCAAGTCGTGATTCCTATTACAAGAACATGATCAATCTCATACATCACATATATCATTCATCACATCCTTTTGGCCATATCACATCACATAGCATACCCTGCAAAAACAAGTTAGACGTCCTCTAATTGTTGTTGCATGTTTTACGTGGCTGCTATGGGTTTCTAGCAAGAACGTTTCTTACCTACGCAAAAGCCACAACGGTGATATGCCAATTGCTATTTACCCTTCATAAGGACCCTTTCATCGAATCCGATCCGACTAAAGTGGGAGAGACAGACACCCGCTAGCCACCTTATGCATCAAGTGCATGTCAGTCGGTGGAACCTGTCTCACGTAAGAGTACGTGTAAGGTCGGTCCGGGCCGCTTCATCCCACAATGCCGCCGAATCAAGATAAGACTAGTAACGGTAAGCAAATTGAACAAATCGTCGCCCACAACTACTTTGTGTTCTACTCGTGCATAGAATCTACGCATAAACCTGGCTCATGATGCCACTGTTGGAGATCGTTGCAGAAATTTAAAAATTTCTACGTATCACCAAGATCAATCTATGGAGTCATCTAGCAACGAGAGGGAAAGGGAGTGCATCTACATACCCTTGTAGATCGCGCGCGGAAGCGTTCAAGAGAACGGGGTTGATGGAGTCGTACTCGTCGTGATCCAAATCACCGATGATCCTAGCGCCGAACGGACGGCACCTCCGCGTTCAACACACGTACGGAGCGGGGACGTCTCCTCCTTCTTGATCCAGCAAGGGGGGAGGAGAAGTTGATGGAGATCCAGCAGCACGACGGCGTGGTTGTGGAAGTAGCGGGATCCCGGCAGGGCTTCGCCAAGCGCAAGCGGGGAGGAAGAGGTGTCACGGGAGGGAGGGAGGCGCCAGGGCTTTGGGGTGCTGCTCCCATGCGCCTCCCCACTATATATAGGGGTGGAGGGGGCTGGTTTCTTGCCCTCCAAGTCCATTGGGGCGTTGGCAAAGGTGGGGGAAAGAAATCCCATCATTTCCCTTCCCCACCGATTGTTATCCCCCTTTTTTAGGGATCTTGATCTTATCCCTTCGGGATATGATCTTATTCCTTCTAAGGTGGGATCTTGGTGAGCCTTGACCAGGGGTGTGGGGCCTTGCCCTCACTACCCACGTTCATGTGGGTCCCCCATGCAGGTGGGCCCCACTTCGGAACCTTCTAGAACCTTCCCGGTACAATACCGAAAAATCCCGAACATTTTCCGGTGGCCAAAATAGGACTTCCCATATATAAATCTTTACCTCCGGACCATTCCGGAACTCCTCATGACGTCCGGGATCTCATCCGGGACTCCGAACAACTTTCAGTTAACCGCATACTAGTATCTCTACAACTCTAGCGTCACCGAACCTTAAGTGTGTAGACCCTACGGGTTCGGGAGACATGCAGACATGACCGAGACGACTCTCCGGTCAATAACCAACAGCGGGATCTGGATACCCATGTTGGCTCCCACATGTTCCACGATGATCTCATCGGATGAACCATGATGTCGAGAATTCAATCAATCCCGTATACAATTCCCTTTGTCAATCGGTACGTTACTTGACCGAGATTCGATCGTCGGTATCCCAATACCTTGTTCAATCTCGTTACCGGCAAGTCACTTTACTCGTATCGTAATGCATGATCCCGTGACCAAACACTTGGTCACATTGAGCTCATTATGATGATGCATTACCGAGTGGGCCCAGAGATACCTCTCCGTCATACGGCGTGACAAATTCCAGTCTCGATTCGTGCCAACCCAACAGACACTTTCGGAGATACCCGTAGTGCACCTTTATAGCCACCCAGTTACGTTGTGACGTTTGGCACACCCAAAGCACTCCTATGGTATCCGGGAGTTGCACAATCTCATGGTCTAAGGAAATGATACTTGACATTTGGAAAAGCTCTAGCAGACGAACTACACGATCTTGTGCTATGCTTAGGATTGGGTCTTGTCCATCACATCATTCTCCTAATGATGTGATCCCGTTATCAATGACATCCAATGTCCATAGTCAGGAAACCGTAACCATCTATTGATTAACGAGCTAGTCAACTAGAGGCTCACTAGGGACATGTTGTGGTTTATGTATTCACACATGTATTACGGTTTCCGGATAACACAATTATAGCATGAACAATAGACAATTATCATGAACAAGGAAATATAATAATAACCATTTTATTATTGCCTCTAGGGCATATTTCCAACAATACTTTCATTTTTCCAGAAGGATAGAAAGGGAATTATGAGGAACTAGAAAAAATGCATCTTACATTGTGAAACTTTATCAAAAAACAAATACACCTTAAACAGGGAGTAGTAAATTAAAACTAGAAGATGAAATGAAAAAACATGAAAGATGGGATGGATGGCACATGTAACTCTCTAACAAAAGTATGCATGCATGAGGCCTTCATAATTAATTACTCCCTCCATTCCATAATGTAGTGCGCCCGCGTTTTCCGAGATCTAAGTTTGATGATAAATTAAACTAACGAGACCAAGTGCGGCGGGAGCAAAAATTATACATTGAATTTGCGTTTTGATACGAATTCAATGGTATAATTTTTGCTCGCGCCGTAGTCGGTCTTGTTGATTAAACTAATGGTCAAAGTTAGATCTCGAAAAACGTGGCCACACTATATTATGGAACGAAGAGAGTAATGATTAAGACAGGCGGAGAGAGAAAATAAGCATGCATGCGTACATATCTTCAATCAAATGGACGGTTGAGACATCCATAGGAGAATCTGTTTTCTCATATGACTCCCCTAACTCTAGGAGCTTGCATAGCGCAGAACGAAACAAATTCGGAGATTGTAAGTTTGATATTAGTGGATAAGCGATCGTTGGTGTGAGAAGCTCTAGTTCTGTACTAGCGCTGATGTGGACCGATGCTCCAGCTTCAATGCTTCATCAGCCTTCCGCGTCGGCGAGCGACGACCGAGCACCAGCACCAACACCAGCAGCTCTTCCCTTTCCTCCCCCACTCCCACGGACGGACGGGGCAGGGCCGACCGACGCGCATCTCGTCGCTCGCTCCGCCGACCCGCTCCCCTCCTCCTCCCATCCGCTCGCCATGGAGGAAGCCAAAGGTACGCTCTGCCGCTCCGCTCCGGTCATCTCGTCTCGTGGGTCTGGGATGGTGGGCTTGGATCTCGATCTCGATCCCTGGTTCCACACCTGAATGGGAGTGTGCTGAGGAGACTGCACTGAAGAAGACGCACTTCTCAGCCTGCTTTGAGGGGGCGAGTTTGGTGCTCTATCTAGCTAGCAGCTCCATTGCTTTGTCGTTCGTCAGTACCAAAACTCTCCTCGGACACTTGCTTAGCTACTCCAAACCAGAGCAATGATTTGTTGGTTCTGGGCAATCGCAGAGCAGGCCATACACTCTTTCTTAAGGAGAAACACTATTTCTTTTCTTTCTTTTTTGCGGGGTGAGAAACACTCTTTCTTAAGGAGAAAAGACTGACTTGTGTATGCTTTGCTTCGTTGAACAGCTGCACAAGATAGAGATCACAAGTTCTTATCGATAGCGGTAGAAGAAGCTTACCGAGCAGTCGACTGTGGCCATGGACGCCCATTTGGTGCGGTCGTAGTCCGCAACGACGAAGTAGTAGTCAGTTGCCATAACATGGTTTTGAAGAACACTGATCCAACTGCACATGCTGAGTTAACTGCAATAAGAGAGGTGAGGTGCCCTGTAAATAGGTGCACTTGGTGCTTACTGTTTACATTTTTTTGGTACATGAATATTTCCAATGTTTAGTCGTCTGTATCAAATAATCGGTGTTTTGCTTTCCTCTAGGCTTGCAAAAAGCTTGGAAAGATTGAGCTGTCGGATTGCGAAATGTATGCATCCTGCGAACCTTGTCCGATGTGTTTTAGCGCTGTTCATCTATCCCGGATCAAGGTTCCCCCCTTACTTCAGCATTCTTCATGCTGTAGAATGTACGTAGCTTAATTTGTTTAACTAATAATCATGCTGAATGCTGCAATGCAGAGGCTGGTGTATGGAGCCAAGGCAGAAGCTGCCGTTGCCATTGGATTTGACGCCTTCATTGCTGATGCTCTCGGAGGAACTGGGCACTACCGTACGGCCAACCTGGAGATAAAGCGAGCAGATGGGAATGGAGCCCTGCTTGCTGAACAGGTCTTTGAGAACACCAAGGGGAAATTTCGATTGAAATAATGTGTATATGAAGACATGATGGGATTTCACATCACGGAATCCCTTGATGCTCAGAAAAGAAAGATACTGTAATTGTCAAAATTATGTCATTGGTGATTTGGGCAGATTTGATTCTAATTTGCTCTTACTTAATTCTGAGACAATAACTGTGGATACTACCATGAACATATACTGCCTCCGTAAATTATTATAGTGATCTAAATGCTCTTATATTAGTTTACAGAGGGAGTACAAAGAAAAACAGAACTACAATTATTATGTTTTGCAGGAAAACTGCCATGCACACTTTCGACACTAACATGAACATGTACAAAAGAAATTCAGAACATTTTAATTTTTTTGATTTATTGTTCATCACATTTTATTCTAACTAAAACTTAAAAAGGCAATTCTTTTGCTAAAATCCTAAAACATGCGTTTATATAAAAAAGATCCTCGACATCGTATTAACAAAACAATTTTAGGTTTACAATACCTTAGAACGTCACCTACCCAAAAAATCTAAAATTTTGGAAGTGATTAATATTTTTTTCCTCGTTTTAAGATTGGCAAAAAGGTATTACAATATGTGTTTTCTTTTTGCGGGGACAATATGATTTCCTCACCTCCAAAAATCTTCAAAATTTAACATCCTCTTCCCTATCACATTCTTGACCTTCACAAAATAAATCAACCCACTAGCCTTGCTGTAAATTTCAAAAGCTAAATTTGAATTACAGAATCGGCCCAAGTTAAAAACTGGACATGGCGACGATGAACATCTGGAAAATCTCAAAATAATTCTGGAGATGAACCTTACTAGTATGTAGTAAATCCTAGTTGACGTCATTTCCCCCTTGGATCAAGGTCATTTTCTTTAAAAGGAGGAAGTCCCCCGGCCTCTGCATCTGGACGATGCATGCAGCCACTTTATTAATTGTTCACACAAGACCTTACAAAGTAAAAAAACAGTAAGACTAAAGCCACCGTCTAGGCAACATCTGTCGCTACTTCTATCCAATTGATGAAGGGATGCTAATAGTCTGGGCCTAATACCAAACAGACCTCGCAGTCAAACCTAACATCTAAGACCTGAGGTCCCATCCAGGACGCCTGGCGGGTATGGGGCACCCACCGGTCCGACGCACTCCTCAACCAGGACGCCTGCCGGGTATGAGGCCACCGTAGCCACCTGCCACCAATCCATCTTCAGAGTTGTACTGCTGCATCTACCTTGCCCGGTCTAGCTGTCGTCGACGCCACCACGACGCCAGACCACGTCACCCTTCTGCGCGAGTCCATCTCCGCGCATCGGACGCCGAGTCACCACAGTGCCATGCCCCCGAGACCCACCACCATCAATGAGTGAGATGGCGCACCGCTCCACCAAAGAGTCCGTCCTTTGGTCCCTCGATCACGTGTGTACCTCCAAGAATGACGCCCCCAGGGGGGAACGACACTAGAGCGCCGCCGTCATCCGATCATCCGATCTAGGGTTTCCCTCGCAGGTAGTAGAGCGTGGTCTTGAACGATGCAAATCGCGCCGCCACCGCCGGCCTTGGCAGTAGCCGAAAGCAAGTTTTCACCCAGATCTGTTCGAAGGAATCCAACTCCCGTGCACGGCCGCCGCCATCACCGGGTAGAGCACACGCCGCCGCCGGCACCTCCACGATGCCCAGAGGCCGCGAGACTCGCCGCCACCACGCCTGACAGGCAGCCACGGCCAGGCCCGAGCACCACCCAGATCCAATCCGGGGTCAAGAGCCCTAGGCCGCAGCCGCTGTCTAGGCGGCACCACAAGACGGGGACAGGCCCTCCAACCTGCCGCAAGGCGAGCCACCGCCGGAGCTTCGAAGCGCCGCGCCACCAAGCCCACAGGGACTGACTAAGCCGCCGCGAGGAAGGAGGGAAGCCGCGCCAGGGGAGAAGCCCCGCCGCCGCCGACATTGCCTGGGCTTTGCCCAGCGGTTGCTCTCGGTAGCGGCGAGGGGGAGGGGAGGGTGGAGGAAGGCCGGCGGCGGGGGCGGCTAGGGTTCCCCCGTGTCGCCTCGGAGAGGGACGTGGGGGACGGGAGTGGGACGGAGAGGAACGGTGTATCCAGCTAGCTAGCTGGTGAACGGCGGCTGGATCAAGGTCATTTGGAGCCAAACATCAAAGTTCATCCATTTGTCCCGAGATTGCCATGTGGACTCTGGTCAAAATCTTGCATCTAGCCACCCATCTTCCTTGCTCTCACTGCCCATAGGCCCAGGACCCCACATGGCAGCCTCTGGCGCAACCTGAAGATGATCCTGAGCTCTCCCTCTTTCTCCCTTTCTTCCGTCTGGCGCATGGCTCGCCCGTGCACCCGCCTGTGCCCGCTGCAAAAGGAGCTGCACTATTGCCGCGTCGCGCCAACGGCCACCTGCTGCCAGTGTTGCACCTCACTGTTTATCGTGGGAGGCTCAACATGATCCGCATGTATGGGTTAATAATCATCCATGTTTTATTGTTAAAGTCTTGTTGATGATGTACATACTCCTCTGTTAGCAAAAATGTCTTATGTTACGTGACGAGGGAGTATTATTTAAGGGGCCAAAACAATTTTTTTAATTTTTTGGTACTTCTATGTAAGTACAAGCACATTCATTTAATGGGAAAGCTTTCCTTGGCTAAAGCTAAAGAAAGCCATGCTGGAATTCCCTTCGAAAAAAGAAAGATTATAGATTGAGTGTGGATCCTTCTAAGTTAAACTTTATAAATCAGTCGCTCTTCCTTGTCCTAGTCGGTGCTGGTGGTGCCAGCACGCGGTCGGCTTTCTCTTCCTGTCTATCTCCGATTGGGTGAAAAGATCGATATAGGCGACTAACAAATTTACCTTCTTTTAACAATATTACGACTCAACAAGAAAATAGGTTGTACAAATATGCAACTAGATGAACAACCTAGATGACAAGCACAACAACAACAAATGCAAGCACAAGATAAACACATAATATAAGGTTGCTACAAGTAAAGGCACGAAATAACCGCAAGTGGAGCCGATGGAGACGAGGATGTGTTTCCTAAGTTTTCTCCTTTGAGGGAGGTACGTCTCCGTTAGAGAGGTGTGGAGGCAGAATGCTCCCTAAGATGTCAATAGGACCGCCTTATTCTTCTCACGCCCTCGCACAATGCAAGATGTCGTGATTCCACTAGCGATGCCCTTGAAGGCGGCAACTAGATCTTTAGAAATAAGGTTGGGGCTCTTTTCACAACTTAATTCGAGGCTTCCAACACCTCCACGAAGCTTCACCATAATGGAATGTGGCTCCAAGGTGACCTCTTCCGTCTAGGGTGCCCAAACATCCAAGAGTAACAAGATCCACAAGTGAAAGTATGGGGGAATCAAATTTCCTTTGATGAAAGTGTAGATCTAGGCCTCCCTCAATCCCTAGCAAATCAAAAAATTTGGTTGGCTAGAGAATGAGATCGGGGGCAACAATGAAGGAGAGAGAGAGGCAAGAGGTGAGAGGAAAGGTGGAAGAACCACTTCTTTCATAGCGCCCCTCAAATGCAACCGTTACAATTTTACACAGGAGCAGTACAAACTGGACCATGGTCTGGTACAACCACTCCCTACGGTTATGCCAGCAGCGATGCACAGGGCGGTACAATCATCGGGACCATCGGTAGTGTCGTTGAGTCAACCTCGGCCGGGAAAACCGGACACATACCGCCATAGTATCTGAACGGAACCACCCGTGCGCGGTACAAGGGCTGGTACAATAACCGGTACAACCACTTCTTCAGGGTTTCGGTGGTCGCTAAGTCTCGGGAGGTACAACCGTACCAAGACCACCAGTTGTAGCGCTGCTTAGAGAGCAGCCGGGACAACCGCCGGGGAACACAGTAATTTCAAAAAAAAATCTACGGTCACGCAAGATCTATTTAGAAGAAGCATAGCAACGAGCGGGAAGAGTGTGTCCACGTACCCTCGCAGACCGAAAGCGGAAGCGTTTTATCAACGCGGTTGATGTAGTCGTACATCTTCACGATCCGACCGATCCTAGCACCGAACGTACGGCACCTCCGTGTTCAGCACACGTTCAGCTCGATGACGTCCCTCGTACTCTTGATCCAGTTGAGGCAGAGGCAGAGTTTCGTCAGCATGACGGCGTGGCGACGGTGATGATGAAGTTACCGGCGCAGGGCTTCACCTAAGCACTACGACGATATGACCGAGGTGTGTAACTATGGAGGGGGGCACCGCACACGGCTAAAAGATCAACTTGTGTGTCCTAGGGTGCCCCCTCCCCACGTATATAAAGGAGGGGGAGGAGGAGGCCGGCCAAGGTGGAGGCGCGCCATGGGGGGAGTCCTACTAGGACTCCAAACCTAGTAGGATTCGCCCCACCCCCCCCCTCTTTCCTATTCCAAGTGGGAGAAGGGGGAAGGAGGAGGAGAGAAGGAGGAGGGGGGCGCCGCCCCCTCCCCTTGGCCAATTCGGATTGGGGCAAGGGGGGCACGCGCCACCTCCTGGCCAGCCCTCTCTCTTCTCCACTAAGGCCCATGGTGGCCCATTAACTTCCCGGGGGGGTCCTATAACCCCCGGTACTCCGAAACTTATCCGAAACGACCCGAACCATTCCGGTGTCCGAATGTAACCTTCCAATATATGAATCTTTTGTCTCAACCATTTCGAGACTCCTCGTCATGTCTGTGATCTCATCCGGGACTCCGAACAAACTTTGGTCATCAAAACACATAACTCATAATACAAATCGTCATCGAACGTTAAGCGTGCGGACCCTACGGGTTCTACAACTATGTAGACATGACCGAGACACATCTCTGGTCAATAACTAATAGCGGAACCTGGATGCTCATATTGGCTCCTACATATTCTACAAAGATCTTGATCGGTCAAACCGCATAACAACATACGTTGTTCCCTTTCTCATCGGTATGTTAGTTGCCCGAGATTCGATCGTCGGTATCATCATACCTAGTTCAATCTCGTTACCGGCAAATCTCTTTCCTCGTTCCGTAATGCATCATCCCGCAAATAACTCATTAGTCAAATTGCTTGCAAGGCTTATAGTGATGTGCATTACCAAGAGGGCCCAGAAATACCTCTTCGAGACACGGAATGACAAGTCCTAATCTCGATCTACGCCAACTCAACAAACACCATCGGAGACACTTGTAGAGCATCTTTATAATCACCCAGTTACGTTGTGACATTTGATAGCACACTAAGTGTTCCTCCGGTATTCGGGAGTTGCATAATCTCATAGTCATAGGAACATGTATAAGTCATGAAGAAAGCAATAGCAATAAACTAAACGATCATAGTGCTAAGCTAACGGATGGGTCTTGTCCATCACATCATTCTCTAATGTGATCCCGTTCATCAAATGACAACACATGTCTATGGCTAGGAAACTTAATCATCTTTGATTAACGAGCTAGTCAAGTAGAGGCATACTAGGGACACTCTGTTTGTCTATGTATTCACACATGTACTAAGTTTCTGTTAATACAATTCTAGCATGAATAATAAACATTTATCATGATATAAGGAAATATAAATAACAACTTTATTATTGCCTCTAGGGCATATTTCCTTCAGTCTCCCACTTGCACTAGAGTCAATAATCTAGATTACATAGTAATGATTCTAACACCCATGGAGTCTTGGTGCTGGTCATGTTTTGCTCGTGAGAGAGGCTTAGTTAGCGGGTCTGCAATATTCAGATCCGTATGTATCTTGCAAATCTCTATGTCTCCCTCCTTGACTTGATCGCGGATGGAATCGAAGCGTCTCTTGATGTGTTTGGTTCTCTTGTTAAATATGGATTCCTTCGCCAAGGCTATTGCTCCAGTATTGTCACAAAAGATTTTGATTGGACCCGACGCACTAGGTATGACACCTAGATCGGATATGAACTCCTTCATCCAGACTCCTTCATTTGCTGCTTCCGAAACAGCTATGTACTCTGCTTCACACGTAGATCCCGCCACGACGCTTTGCTTAGAACTGCACCAGCTGATAGCTCCACCGTTCAATATAAACACGTATCCAGTTTGTGACGTAGAGTCATCCGGATCAGTGTCAAAGCTTGCATCAACGTAACCATTTAATGACGAGCTCTTTGTCACCTCCATAGACGAGAAACATATCCTTAGTCCTCTTCAGGTATTTCAGGATGTTCTTGACCGCTGTCCAGTGATCCACTCCTGGATTACTTTGGTACCTCCCTGCTAAACTAATAGCAACGCACACATCAGGTCTGGTACACCGCATTGCATACATGATAGAACCTATGGCTGAAGCATAGGGAATGACTTTCATTTTCTCTCCATCTTCTGCAGTGGTCGGGCATTGAGTCTGACTCAAAACTTCACACCTTGTAACATAGGCAAGAACGCTTTCTTTGCTTGATCCAGTTTGAACTTCTTCAAAACTTTATCAAGGTATGTGCTTTGTGAAAGTCCAATTAAGCGTCTTGATCTATCTCTATAGATCTTGATGCCCAATATGTAAGCAGCTTCATCGAGGTCTTTCATAGAAAAACTTTTATTCAAGTATCCCTTTATGCTATCCAGAAATTCTATATCATTTCCAGTCAACAATATGTCATCCACATATAATATTAGAAATGCTACAGAGTCCCACTCACTTTCTTGTAAATACAGGCTGAAGGAAATATGCCCTAGAGGCAATAATAAAGTTATTATTTATTTCATGATAAATGTTTATTATTCATGCTAGAATTGTATTAACCGGAAACATAATACATGTGTGAATACATAGACAAACAGAGTGTCACTAGTATGCCTCTTCTTGACTAGCTCGTTAATCGAAGATGGTTGAGTTTCCTAGCCATGGACATGAGTTGTCATTTGATTAACGGGATCACATCATTAGGAGAATGATGTGATTGACTTGACCCATTCCGTTAGCTTAGCACTTGATCGTTTAGTATGTTGCTATTGCTTTCTTCATGACTTATACATGTTCCTATGACTATGAGATTATGCAACTCCCGTTTACCGGAGGAACACTTTGTGTGCTACCAAACATCACAACGTAACTGGGTGATTATAAAGGTGCTCTACAGGTGTCTCCGAAGGTACTTGTTGGGTTGGCGTATTTCGAGATTAGGATTTGTCACTCCGATTGTCGGAGAGGTATCTCTGGGCCCACTCGGTAAATGCACATCACTATAAGCCTTGCAAGCATTGTAACTAATGAGTTAGTTACGGGATGATGTATTACGGAACGAGTAAAGAGACTTTCCAGTAACGAGATTGAACTAGGTATTGAGATACCGACGATCGAATCTCGGGCAAGTAACATACCAATGACAAAGGGAACAACGTATGTTGTTATGCGGTTTGACCGATAAAGATCTTCGTAGAATGTGTGGGAGCCAATATGAGCATCCAGGTTCCGCTATTGGTTATTGGCCGGAGACGTGTCTCGGTCATGTCTACATAGTTCTCGAACCCGTAGGGTCCGCACGCTTAAAGTTTCGGTGACGATTGTATTATGAGTTTATATGATTTGATGTACCAAAGGTAGTTCGGAGTCCCGGATGAGATCGGGGACATGACGAGGAGTCTCAAAATGGTCGAGACGTAAAGATCGATATATTGGACGACTATATTCGGACATCCGAAAGGTTCCGAGTGATTCGGGTATTTTCGGAGTACCGGGGAGTTACGGGAATTCACCGGGAGAAGTATTGGGCCTTATTGGGCCATACGGGAATAGAGGAGAGAGGCCAAAGGAAGGAGGCGCGCGCCCCCCTCTGGCCCGAATTGGACAAGGGGTGCAGCCCCCTTTTCCTTCTCCCTCTCCCCCTCTTTCCTTCTCTCCTACTGCGGAAAGGAAAGGGGAATCCTACTAGGACTTGGGAGTCCTAGTAGGACTCCCCACACTTGGCGCGCCCCCTCTAGGGCCGGCCTCTCCCTCTCTCCTTTATATACAGGGGCAGGGGGGCACCTCTAGACACAACAATTGATCTCTTGATCTCTTAGCCGTGTGCGGTGCCCCCCTCCACCATATTCCACCTCGATCATATCGTAGCGGTGCTTAGGCGAAGCCCTGCATCGGTAGCAACATCATCACCGTCATCACGCCGTCGTGCTGACGGAACTCACCCGTGAAGCTCTGCTGGATCGGAGTTCGCGGGACATCATCGAGCTGAACGTGTGCTGAACTCGGAGGTGCCATACGTCGGTACTTGGATCGGTCGGATCGTGAAGACGTACGACTACATCAACCGTGTTGTGCTAACGCTTCCGCTTTCGGTCTACGAGGGTACGTGGACACACTCTCCCCTCTCGTTGCTATGCATCACCATGATCCTGTGTGTGCGTAGGAATTTTTCTGAAATTACTACATTCCCCAACACAGGCTTCTCCAAAAGTCCGTATAAAACCATATGCTTTGATCACGCTATTGTCGGTGTCAAAACCGGCAGATCTCGGGTAGGGGGTCCTGAACTGTGCGTCTAAGGATTGAAGGTAACAAGAGGCAGGGACACGATGTTTACCCAGGTTCGGGCCCTCTTGATGGAGGTAATACCTTACTTCCTGCTTGATTGACTTTGATGAGTATAGGGGTTACAAGAGTTGATCTACCTCGAGATCGTAATGGCTAAACCCTAGATGTTTAGCCTGTATGATTGTGATTGCCTCTATGGACTAAACCCTCCGGTTTATATAGACATTGGAGGGGGCCAGGGTTGTACAGAGTCGGTTTACAGAGAAAGGAATCTTCATATCAGAACGCTAAGCTTGCCTTCCACGCCAAGCGGAGTCCCATCCGGACACGGGGGAATGCCTTCCATCTTGTATCTTCACGGCCCACGAGTCCGTCCCAAGTCACATAGGCCGGACGCCCGAGGACCCCTTAATCCAGGACTCCCTTAGTAGCCCCTGAACCAGGCTTCAATGACGATATGTCTGGCGCGGAAATTGTCTTCGGCATTGCAAGGCGGGTTCCTCCTCCGAACACTTCAAAGCATCTGAACCAAAGGACTGTATTCGGCCTCTACATCTTCGGTCTTGGTAAGGTGAATTCGGCTATACATTAAATGTTATGCCCTTTGGCTTCTGCGCCATCGTCGCCCCGGCTCCCACGCGTCAAACGAATACGAGGGGTCCAAGCATTTTTACACATAACACCCGGGCCATGTAGGGAAGGCGTCTATTTAAGGAGATTGAATCTCATATGCCATTCCACACTAGGCGGAAAATCCTTAGAGCTTGCCACAAGAAACAACGCCAACATGGCTAGCGTTCCCAGTTCTTCCTCCCGCCCCCATGGCCCTGAAAAAGGCGATTGGGAGAGCTGCTCAGTATCCCACGCTCAGCTGGCCAAGCTCCAGATGCAGGGATATCTCCCTCCCGCGGATCTAGTCCCTATTCGGGCGGGATTAGCTTCCATCAACGGCGAAGCCCTGGCGGAAAACTTCCCCAATCCTACCGAGGGGGAGCGAGTGTGCTTCGTTTCCTTCCTGTTAAGAGGCGTTGGATTCCCAATCCACCCTTTCCTCCGAGGTCTCCTGGAGTACTATGGCCTCAAATTGCACAATCTCACACCGGGCTCCATTCTGCACATCGCGGGCTTCGTTGCTCTTTGCGAGCTGTTCCTGGGCTGCGAGGCCCATTTTGAGTTATGAAGGAAACTTTTCTACCTCGTCCCTCGCTCCCAAAAGAGATCCATATTCGAGGTGGGCGGTGCCGAAGTGTGGCGCATAGCTGGGACAGGATACCTATCCGGCACTCCGAAGAAGACATCCGAAGAGTGGCCCTCGGAGTGGTTTTATATTGAAGACGTCGTTCTCTCAGACCCAATCCGACGAGGCCTACCCGAATTCTCCAACGTCCCGTTAAAGAAACGCCACAGCTGGCGCCCCCGGAGCCTCGAGGAGGAAGATAGTGCGGAGGTTAAGAAGTTAATGGACAAGATAAAGATACTCGCCCAATCCGGACTGTCCATAATTGAGGTTATGGCGATTTCCATAACGCGGGGTGTCCAGCCACTCCAATCCAGAGGACTCCCCATGTGGAACTACAACGGGGAGGATGACAAATCTCGCTACGGGCGCAAAGGTCTGGACAACTTTGCCGCCCTGGCCGGCATGTTGGTCGATCTTTATAAAGGGGAGAAAGAAGAGTTCACTTGTCCTAAATGCCGAGACGGCTTTTCCATGGACAATCCTCCTAGCTGGGTGAGCCTTTGTTTTGTAACTTTATTCGATCTCCTTCCCGAGTCGTACTTATTCGAACTTTAATCCAACTATCTTTAACAGGAATGGAGGAAAGCCATCGCAGGGATTTACAGCCCTGCTCCGCAGCCAGAGGACCATATTCGGGACCTGGATCCTGGATTTGAAGAGGATCCGGATATATTTGTAGAGCTCAAGGAGGGGGTCTTCTATCAGGCGAGCTACGATGGTACGGAAGTAGCCATTATCGCTGATTACCCCGGCCTTCTCCCTTCCTCTCACGTAAGTGCCCCGAAGACGTCCCCTTCAAAAGAGTTTTCTCACCGCGCTTCACCCACCACACTATCTCGTGCTTTAAAGGGGTGGCGCTCGTCTCGCCATTCCGCACCAGAGGCATCCCCTAAACGGACGAAGCCTATGCGAGGCGGGTCTTCGAAGAGAAAGGCGGATGGCGACACTGCCAAGCCTTCATCGAAGAGGTATGGTTTTGAATATGCCCAATGGTAATCATACCATTCCTTACTACGTCATACTTCAAGAAGAGCGTTCGCCGGACTATGTCCGAAGACCACACCGGGCACACGTCCACCAATCCGGCCCCGGACCCTACCTCCAAGACTAGAGTTGATACAGGTGCAATGCCGGATTGTCCTCTCTTCGAAGATTCGGATAGTGTATCCGTCACCAACTCCGAAGTGGAGAGTGCAATGAACCATCGACGCTGGAGGGCCGCTATGCGCGACCCCCATTTTACTGAAGAGGCGTTCAAGCTCGGCGGATGCATACCTCCGAGCTGCTCGAGATGGGCTTGCTGGAGCCACTTACCAGCTTTCAAAGGATATGCGGGTAAGATCATACTGTGTAGATTTAATAATCATATACCAGTAGCCCCCGAGACTTGAAAGTTGAAGCAACTGATTTTAAGGATCGTTGTATAACCAGGTACTCACAGAGAAGAACAACAAGCTGTCCCAGGAGCTGGAAAAGTGTCGGACCCAGCTAACTATTGTTACCGCCGAACTGGAAAAGTCCAAGGAGGCACCGGCCGATAATGTCCCTTCTGTCCGGAAAATATAATCATGTGCCAGTAATGTTTATTCAAATAAACACAATTGTATTTATGATGGCAGGATCATCGGATCAGCTGGAAGAGAAACTAAAGGCCGCGCAGGCGGACAAACATCATGCCGAAAGGCAAGAGGCCGCTGGTCAACGTATACTGACACGGACCAGGGATGAGAAGAACAAGCTGCAGGATGCCAACACCCGGCTAGGCGAAGAGCTGAAAGACGTTCGAGCCCAACTGCCGGACGCTTTGAAGGAGAACAGAAAACTGAGAGGCGGCATATTCAGTATGCCTTTTAACTGACTTTCATACAATTCGGTAAAACGAATCGTAACAAGTTTGTTTCTGTAGGTGTGCTGACAGGGTGACCCGAAGACGAGGTGTCCGGATATCAAGGCGACCTACTACAAGAGCTGTCCAAGATGCATGAGCGAGATCGGAAGGCAATGAGAAACATCGCGAAGGCTTTATGGCCAGCCGATTCTCCTCCAGGAAGTATGGAGGAACTCGTGAACTTATTCAAGGGAGCTCGGCACCGTTTTGCGCTATGGAAGATATCAGCATGCCGAGAAGGTGCTCGGGAAGCCTGGGCCATGGTGAAAACACGGTACACCAAACTTGATCCGAATCATATGGCGCGGGTCGGACCTCGAGGATAAGATGGACAGGAAATTCTGGTCAGCCTGGTGTACGACCAAGTGAAGATGGCCACCAAGTATTCACAATAGGATTGTGAACTAGACAAACTGTTAGAGGGTCTAGAGGAAGAAGAAGTTTTTGAGTCCCAGTAGCAATGTACTTTGATCGACAAACTTGTCTCCAACCGAACTTGTAAAACCATTGTCATGGCAGACTTTCTGCTTCGACCTCCGAGAACCCGAGGTTTGGAGTGTTTCCGAATACTATACCGCAGGTAATCACTGAAGTATGTTCGGAAACCAGGCAGTCCGGTCATAGTTGCTTGAACAGACAAGTTGTATTCGGGGAGTTATGTTATATTACATTTAATTTGTAAGAAACATCTTCCAAAGAGAATAGTTCCGTTAAGAGTTCCTTTCCCTGGGCCAGCATGCTTTTTTTTGCATGTCGAAGTTGTGATGCTAAAAGATCACAGTACACGTTATAGTCTGGGGGTTGTGTATTGCAACGAGGTTAATGCGTCTTTTGTCTGCCGACCATTTATTCCCTTAAGAACGCTAGCTTTCGGCTTCACCCAGTCTGAGGTACATGTCCGGATAACCCGGTTGTAACAATCGCGGAGGTGCTCCCTTTATGCCCTAGCCGAACAAGCGGGAACGTAGGGCATAAGCACAGGAGCCAGGCAACCCATCTTGGAAAAATCTAAAGTCATAAAAGGTGAATATAATGGTGGAGGAAAGACATATATGAGTAGACAAACACATATATACGGTGAGCTCGATGCTCGAAAAATAATAATGAAAATAAGCTTCTTGTGAAAAGAAGCCCCCAGGTATTGTGGGGTATGTACATTTAAAGATGTATACCCCTCAAGTGTGCGGTTTATCCGATCACAAGCTAGAGGTCGTATAAAAACGAAAAAGAAGGAAAAAAGTGGAAGGGAGAAAAAAAGGTACATGTGCGGACTCAGGCGTAGAATCTTCGGAGCCGGGCAGCGTTCCATGGGTTTGGTTCCAAGTGATTATCTAAAGCATTGCGAAGGCGATAGGCTCCTCCAGTAAGAACTTCATCTATAATGAAGGGACCCTCCCATTTGGGCTTGAGCTTGTCTTTTTTCTTCTCTGGTAGGCGTAGAACGAGTTCGCCGACATTATAAGTCTTTGCCCGTACTTCCCTACTTTGATATCGCCAAGCCTGCTATTGATAGAATGCGGAACGGGCCTTCGTGACATCACGCTCCTCTTCCAGGCCGTCCAGATCGTCCTGCCGATCGAGCTCGGCTTCTCTCTCTTAGTACATGCGCACTCAAGGTGAGTCATGAATAATGTCGCAAGGCAAGACTGCCTCCGCGCCGTACACCATGAAGAAAGGTGTATATCCGGTCGTGCGATTCGGCGTGGTCCGCAGCCCCCAGAGTACGGAATCGAGTTCCTCAACCCAGTGCTTGTCTGATTCTTTCAAAGATCGCACTAGTCTGGGTTTGATGCCGCTCATTATTAGGCCGTTAGCCCGTTCGACCTGGCCGTTTGTCTGAGGGTGGTATACGGAGGTGTAATCGAGCTTGATGCCCAAATTAGCGCACCAAGTTTTCACCTCATCGGCCGTAAATTTAGAGCCGTTGTCAGTAATAATACTGTGCGGGACACCATAACGGTGTACAACACCGGATATAAAGTCTATCACCGGTCCGGCCTCGGCCGTTTTGACTGGTTTGGCTTCTATCCACTTAGTGAACTTGTCGACCATAACCAGTAAATATTTCTTCTTATTGCTTCCCCCTTTAAGGGGTCCGACCATGTCTAGCCCCCAGACCGCAAAAGGCCAAGTAATGGGGATTGTTCGTAGGGCGGTGGGTGGCATATGGCTTTGATTGGCAAAAAGCTGGCATCCGACGCAGCGTTGTACGAGGTCCTGTGCATCCGCTCGGGCCGTGGGCCAATAAAAACCCGTACGGAAGGCTTTACTTACAAGGGCCCGAGCTGCGGCATGATGGCCACCAAGACCAGCGTGTATTTCTGCCAAGAGCTGCCATGCCTGCTCTTCGGAGATACATCGCTGAAGGACTCCGATAGTACTTTTCCTGTATAGTTCTCCTTCATGGACTTTGTAGGCCTTCGAGCGTCGAACGATGCGACGGGCCTCAGTCTGATCGTCAGGGAGCTCGTTCCTAGTAAGGTAGGCGAGGAAAGGTTCGGTCCATGGGACAATTATAGCCATGATCTCGTGGGTCGAGGGTGTTACTTCGGTGCCTGAGCCCCCGATGATATCGGAACTGTGTTCAGGATCTGGGGGTGTGATCGGCTCTGGACCAGGGTTGCCGCTCTCGTCTTGCCACACCACCGATGGCTTGAAGAGCCTTTCCACAAAGGTGTTAGGTTGGATGGGGTCGCGTTTAGCGCCCATGCGAGCCAGGATGTCCGCGGCTTGATTACTTTCTCGAGCCACGTGATGAAACTCGAGCCCCTCGAACCGAGCTGATATTTTGAGTACGGCGTTGCGGTAAGCCGCCATCTTCGGATCCTTTGCGTCGAATTCTCCGTTTATTTGGGATATTGCGAGTTTGGAATCCCCACGTACTTCGAGGCGCTGTATGCCCATGGAGACGGCCATCCGGAGACCGTGCAGTAGGGCCTCGTATTCGGCTGTGTTGTTGGAGTCTGTGTATAATATTTGTAGCACATAGCGGACTGTGTCTCCTGTGGGGGATGTCAAGACGACACCAGCCCCAAGTCCGGCTAGCATTTTAGAGCCGTCGAAGTGCATCACCCAGTTGGAATATGTGTCGTACTCTTTAGGGAGTTCAGCCTCTGTCCATTCGGCGACGAACTCCGCCAACACCTGAGATTTAATGGCTCGGCGTGGTTTGTATGTTATTTCAAATGGTAAGAGCTCAATGGCCCATTTGGCAATCCGGCCGGTGGCGTCCCGGTTGTTTATAATATCATTGAGTGGTACCTCGGAAGCCACCGTGATCGAGCACTCTTGAAAGTAGTGCTGCAACTTGCGGGATGCCATAAAGACCGCATAGGCTATCTTTTGATAATGCGGGTATCGGGATTTGCATGGTGTAAGGACCGTCGATACATAGTATACTGGTTTTTGAAGTGGGAATTTATGTCCCTCTTCCTCTCGTTCAACGACGAGCACCGCACTCACCACCTGGTGAGTTGCAGATACGTAGAGCAACATCGGCTCGCCAACATTTGGTGCGGCTAGGATTGGGTTGTTTGCTAACAAAGTTTTTATTTCTTCCAATCCGCCTGTGGCAGCGTCCGTCCACACGAAGTGGTCGGTGCGTCAGAGCAGGCGATACAATGGCAATGCCTTTTCTCCTAGTCTGGAGATAAAACGGCTCAAAGCTGCCATGCACCCGGCTAGTTTTTGGACCTGCTTGGTATGTTGGTGTTGCCAATTGTGACAAGGCTCAGATTTTGGCTGGGTTTTCTTCGATTCCTCTATTGGAGACAATGAACCCGAGCAGTTTTCCGGCGGAGACGGCGAAAACGCACTTTTCCGGATTGAGCCGTATGTCATATGCTCGGAGGTTGTCGAAAGTACGGCGTAGGTCCTCTACCAAGGATTCAACATGCTTGGTTTTGATGACTACGTCATCGACATATGCCTCCACAGTCTTGCCGATTTGCTTTTCCAGGCATGTTTGAATCATGCGCTGGTAAGTGGCGCCGGCATTTTTGAGCCCGAAGGGCATAGTGTTGAAACAGAAGGGCCCATACGGGGTGATGAATGCCGTTGCGGCCTGGTTGGTTTCCTTCATCTTAATTTGATGGTATCCGGAGTATGCGTCAAGGAAACACAATGAATCGTGTCCTGCGGTTGCGTCAATAATCTGGTCAATGCGAGGTAGTGGGAAGGGGTCCTTAGAGCAGACCTTATTAAGGTCTTTGAAATCGACACATAGGCGCCAGGATTTATCCTTCTTCGGTACCATGACCAGGTTCGCTAGCCAGTCCAGATGTTTGATCTCTCTGATAAACCCGGCTTCAAGTAGCTTGGCTAGCTCCTCCCCCATAGCTTGTCGTTTGGGTTCGGAAAATCGCCGCAGCGTTTGCTTGACTGGCTTGTATCCCTTCAATATATTGAGACTATGCTCGACCAGTCGGGGTGGGATTCCTGGCATATCCGAAGGGTGCCAGGCGAAGATGTCCCAATTCTCTCGCAAAAACGCGCGTAATGCGGCGTCGACCGTCGGCTCCAGCTGCGCCCCAATGGACGCTGTCTTCTTGGGGGTCCATCGAGTGAACTTGAAATTTGACTATTTCATCCGCTGGCTTCAAGGAAGCGGACTTAGGTCTCTTATCGAGGATTACATCATCCCTGTCCACTGTAAAGCGTAGGGTGGTCAATTCTTCGGCCGCGAGGGCCTCGGATAGTGCCTCGAGGGCCAAAGAGGCGGTTTTATTTTCGGCGCGGAGTGCTATGTCCGGATCACTGGTGATAGTGATAACTCCGTTGGGCCCGGGCATTTTGAGCTTCATATACCCGTAATGGGGTATAGCTTGAAAGCGTGTGAATGCGTCTCGCCCCAGCAAGGCGTGATACCCGCTGTTATAAGGTGCCACATGGAAGAGTAACTCTTCGGACCTATAGTTCTCCGGCATGCCGAATACCACGTCGAGTTTGATTTTCCCCGAGCATCTTGCTTCCCGACTGGGTATAATGCCCCGAAAGGTTGTATGCCTCTGCTCAATGCGACTCCTATCCATTTGCATTTTATTGAGCGTGTCCTCATAGATGAGGTTCAGTCCGCTGCCACCGTCCATTAACACTTTAGTGAGCCAGAAGCCATCCACGATTGGGTTTAGGACCAAAGCGGCTGGTGCCCGGACTGAGCGGGACCTTGGTTCATCGTCGGCGTCGAAAGTAATCGCCGTATCGTTCCAAGGGTTTACTGCTGCTACTTGGCAGACTTCGGCAAGGTCGCATAGCGCCCTTTTGCGCCGATTATTTGATGAGAAGGTCTTGAAGACCGTGAATACTTTGATATCGTTGTCCTCCGAGGAGTATTTCTCTGAGGTAGTGTTGGTGAGGATACCCTCGCCGCTCTTGGACACTTGCCGGAGTATCCAACATGCTCGGTGGTTGTGCATTGGTTCGGTGTTCGGCGTTGTGTGTATTTGACAGGGCCTATCAAGCCATTCCTCGAAGACAGTTTTATGTCTCGAAAAGGGCTTAATTTTCTTGTCCGCGGGATGATGATCAGGTGCCCCGCGAAGCTGCATCTTTTTGCTCGTCCTGGAGATGGCTTAAAGGCCTGCGGTTCCCAGCGGGTTGTCTGAGTTTTCCAAGCGCTTTCCATTGTGCAGTACTTCTGTACTATATGTGCCAAATCTGCAAAGTGCAGTACGCGATGGCGTTTGAGGGCATTAAGGATTCCGGCATCCGTACAGTTGTTGTTAAATACTGAAATCACATCGTCGTCGCAGCAATCTTTGATCTTGTTTTTAACAAGGAGGAATCTTGCCCAAAAGTGGTGGACTGTTTCCTGAGGCTGATGCCGCACATACAATAGATCGCATATGTCCGGTGGACCGGAATTGCTTGGGGAATATTGTCTGTGGTGGGTGGGCGGACTTAAATTCGCACCCTGACCCACAGTGGGATCCGGAGTTTGGTGAATTTCCGAGGTCACCAGCTCGGGCTCCAGAGTGTCCGGTGAGTTTCCGGGCTTAACGTCCGGTCCTATGTTCGGAGAACGGGGAGTGCCTTCCCGGAGACGGGTATTGAAGGAAATATGCCCTAGAGGCAATAATAAAGTTATTATTGATTTCCTCATATCATGATAAATGTTTATTATTTATGCTAGAATTGTATTAACCGGAAACATAATACATGTGTGAATACATAGACAAACATAGTGTCACTAGTATGCCTCTACTTGACTAGCTCGTTGATCAAAGATGGTTGAGTTTCCTAGCCATAGACATGAGTTGTCATTTGATTAACGGGATCACGTCATTAGGAGAATGATGTGATTGACTTGACCCATTTCGTTAGCTTAGCACTTGATCGTTTAGTTTACTACTATTGCTTTCTCCATGACTTATACATGTTCCTATGACTATGAGATTATGCAACTCCCGAATACCGGAGGAACACTTTGTGTGCTACCAAACATCACAACATAACTGGGTGATTATAAAGGTGCTCTACATGTGTCTCCGATGGTGTTCGTTGAGTTGGCATAGATCGAGAATAGGATTTGTCACTCCAATTGTCAGGAGAGGTATCTCTGGGCCCTCGCGGTAATGCACATCACTATAAGCCTTGCAAGCAATGTGACTAATGAGTTAGTTATGGGATGATGCACTACGGAACGAGTAAAGAGACTTGCCGGTAACGAGATTGAGCTAGGTATTGAGATACCGACGATCGAATATCGGGCAAGTAACATACCGATGACAAAGGGAACAACTTATGTTGTTATGCGGTTTGACTGATAAAGATCTTCGTAGAATATGTAGGAACCAATATGAGCATCCAGGTTCCGCTATTGGTTATTGACCGGAGACGTGTCTCGGTCATGTCTACATAGTTCTCGAACCCGTAGGGTCCGCACGCTTAACGTTCGCTGACGATCGGTATTATGAGTTTATGTGTTTTGATGTACCGAAGGTAGTTAGGAGTCTCGGATATGATCACGGACATGACGAGGAGTCTCAAAATGGTCGAGACATAATGATAGATATATTGGATGACTATGTTTGGACTTTGGAAGGGTTCCGGGCAAGTTCGGACAAATACCGGAGTACCGGGGGTTACTGGAACCCCCCGGGGAGTGTAATGGGCCTATTGGGCCTTAGTGGAGAAGAGGAGGGGCGGCCAGGGCAGGCCGCGCGCCCCCGCCCCCTCTATTCCTAATTTGACAAGGAGGGGGGCGGCGCCCCCCTTTCCTTCCCTCTCTCCTATTCCTACTCTTGGAGGGGGGAATCCTACTCCCGGTGGGAGTAGGACTCCCCTTGGGGCGCGCCTAGGAGGGCCGGCCCTCCCCCCTCCTCCACTCCTTTATATACGGGGGAGGGGGCACCCCATAGACACACAAGTTGATCATTGATCTCTCTTAGCCGTGTGCGGTGCCCCCCTCCACCATAATTCACATCAGTCATATCATAGCGGTGCTTAGGCGAAGCCCTGCGTCGGTAACTTCATCATCACCGTCATCACGCCGTCGTGCTGACAAAGCTCTCCCTCGAAGCTCTACTGGATCGTGAGTTCATGGGACGTCGTCGTGCTGAACGTTTGCAGTCCGCGGAGGTGCCGTAATTTCGGTGCTGGGATCGGTTGATCGTGAAGACGTACGACTACATCAACCACATTGTCATAACGCTTCCGCTTACGGTTTACGAGGGTACGTAGATGACACTCTCCCCTCTCGTTGCTATGCATCACCATGATCTTGCGTGTGCGTAGGAATGTTTTTGAAATTACTACGTTCCCCAACAGTGGCATCCGAGCCAGGTTTATGCGTAGATGTTATATGCACGAGTAGAACACAAGTGAGTTGTGGGCGATACAAGTCATACCGCTTACCAGCATGTCATACTTTGGTTTGGCGGTATTGTTGGATGAAGCGGCTCGGACCGACATTACGCGTACGCTTACGCGAGACTGGTTCTACCGACGTGCTTTGCACACAGGCGGCTGACGGGTGTCAGTTTCTCCAACTTTAGTTGAACCGAGTGTGACTACGCCCGGTCCTTGTTGAAGGTTAAAACAACACTAACTTGACAAAATATTGTTGTGGTTTTGATGCGTAGGTAAGAACGGTTCTTGCTCAGCCCGTAGCAGCCACGTAAAACTTGCAACAACAAAGTAGAGGACGTCTAACTTGTTTTTGCAGGGCATGTTGTGATGTGATATGGTCAAGGCATGATGCTATATTTTATTGTATGAGATGATCATGTTTTGTAACGGAGTTATCGGCAACTGGCAGGAGCCATATGGTTGTCGCTTTATTGTATGCAATGCAATCGCCATGTAATTGCTTTACTTTATCACTAAGCGGTAGCGATAGTTGTAGAAGCAAGTTGGCGAGACGACAACGATGCTACGATGGAGATCAAGGTGTCGCGCTGGTGACGATGGTAATCATGACGGTGCTTTGGAGATGGAGATCAAAGGCACAAGATGATGATGGCCATATCATATCACTTATATTGATTGCATGTGATGTTTATCCTTTATGCATCTTATTCTGCTTTGATTGACGGTAGCATTATAAGATGGTCTCTCACTAAAAAAATTCAAGGTACAAGTGTTCTCCCTGAGTATGCACCGTTGCCAAAGTTCGTCGTGCCGAGACACCACGTGATGATCGGGTGTGATAAGCTCAACGTTCTTGTACAACGGGTGCAAGCCAGTTTTGCACACGCAGAATACTCGGGTTAAATTTGACGAGCCTAGCATATGCAGATATGGCCTCAGAACACTGAGACCGAAAGGTCGAACGTGAATCATATAGTAGATATGATCAACATAGTGATGTTCACCATTGAAAACTACTCCATTTCACGAGATGATCGGTCATGGTTTAGTTGATTTGGATCATGTGATCACTTAGATGATAAGAGAGATGTCTATCTAAGTGGGAGTTCTTAAGTAATATGATTAATTGAACTTTAATTTATCATGAACTTAGTACCTGATAGTATTTTGCTTGTCTATGTTGTTGTAGATAGATGGCCCGTGCTGTTGTTCCGTTCAATTTTAATGTGTTCCTTGAGAAAGCTAAGTTGAAAGATGATGATAGCAATTACACGGACTGGGTCCGTAACTTGAGGATTATCCTCATTGCTGCACAGAAGAATTACGTCCTGGAAGCACCGCTGGGTGCCAGGCCTGCTGCAGATGCAACTGACGACATTAAGAACGTCTTGCAGAGCAAAGCTGATGACTACTCGATAGTTCAGTGTGCCATGCTTTACGGCTTAGAGCCGGGACTTCAACAACGTTTTGAACGTCATGGAGCATATGAGATGTTCCAGGAGTTGAAGTTAATATTTCAAGCAAATGCCCGGATTGAGAGATATGAAGTCTCCAATAAGTTCTACACCTGCAAGATGGAGGAGAATAGTTCTGTCAGTGAACATATACTCAAAATGTCTGGGTATAATAATCACTTGATTCAACTGGGAGTTAATCTTCCGGATGATTGTGTCATTGACAGAATTCTTCAATCACTGCCACCAAGCTACAAGAGCTTCGTGATGAACTATAACATGCAAGGGATGGATAAGACAATTCCCGAGCTCTTCGCAATGCTAAAGGCAGCGGAGGTAGAAATCAAGAAGGAGCATCAAGTGTTGATGGTCAACAAGACCACCAGTTTCAAGAAAAAGGGTAAAGGGAAGAAGAAGGGTAACTTCAAGAAGAACGACAAACAAGTTGCTGCTCAGGAGAAGAAACCTAAGTCTGGACCTAAGCCTGAGACTGAGTGCTTCTACTGCAAACAGAGTGATCACTGGAAGCGGAACTGCCCCAAGTATTTGGCGGATAAGAAGGATGGCAAGGTGAACAAAGGTATATGTGATATACATGTTATTGATGTGTACCTTACTAAAGCTCGCAATAGCACCTAGGTATTCGATACTGGTTCTGTTGCTAATATTTGAAACTCAAAACAGGGATTACGGATTGAGCGAAGATTGGCTAAGGACGAGGTGACGATGTGCGTGGGAAATGGTTCCAAAGTCGATGTGATCGCCGTCGGCACGCTACCTCTACATCCACCTTCGGGAATAGTTTTAGACCTGAATAATTGTTATTTGGTGCCAGCGTTAAGCATGAACATTATATCTGGATCTTGTTTGATGCGAGACGGTTATTCATTTAAATCTGAGAATAATGGTTGTTCTATTTATATGAGTAATATCTTTTATGGTCATCCACCCTTGAAGAGTGGTCTATTTGTATTGAATCTCGATAGTAGTAATACACATATTCATAATGTTGAAGCCAAAAGATGCAGAGCTGATAATGATAGTGCAACTTATTTGTGGCACTGCCGTTTGGGTCATATTGGTGTAAAGCGCATGAAGAAACTCCATACTGATGGACTTCTGGAATCACTTGATTATGAATCACTTGGTACTTGCGAACCATGTCTCATGGGCAAGATGACTAAAACACCGTTCTCTGGAACAATGGAGCGAGCAACTGATTTATTGGAAATCATACATACTGATGTATGTGGTCCAATGAATATTGAGGCTCGCAGCGGGTATCGTTATTTTCTCACCTTCACAGATGATTTGAGCAGATATGGGTATATCTACTTAATGAAACATAAGTCTGAAACATTTGAAAAGTTCAACGAATTTCTGAGTGAAGTGGAAAATCATCGTAACAAGAAAATAAAGTTTCTACGATCTGATCGTGGAGGAGAATATTTGAGTTACGAGTTTGGTCTACATTTGAAACAATGCGGAATAGTTTCGCAACTCACGCCACCCGGAACACCACAGCGTAATGGTGTGTCCGAACGTTGTAATTGTACTTTACTAGATATGGTGCGATCTATGATGTCTCTTACAGATTTACCGCTGTCGTTTTGGGGTTATGCTTTAGAGACAGCTGCATTCACGTTAAATATGGCACCATCGAAATCCGTTGAGACGACGCCTTATGAATTGTGGTTTGGCAAGAAACCAAAGTTGTCATTTCTTAAAGTTTGGGGCTGCCATGCTTATGTGAAAAAACTTCAACCTGATAAGCTCGAACCCAAATCAGAGAAATGTGTCTTCATAGGATACCCAAAGGAAACTGTTGGGTACACCTTGTATCACAGATCCGAAGGCAAGACATTTGTTGCTAAGAATGGATCCTTTCTAGAGAGGGAGTTTCTCTCGAAAGAAGTGAGTGGGAGGAAAGTAGAACTTGATGAGGTAACTGTACCTGCTCCCTTATTGGAAAGTAGTTCATCACAGAAACCGGTTCATGTGACACCTACACCAATTAGTGAGGAAGCTAATGATATTGATCATGAAACTTCAGATCAAGTTACTACCGAACCTCGTAGGTCAACTAGAGTAAGATCCGCACCAGTGTGGTACGGTAATCCTATTCTGGAAGTCATGTTACTTAAACATGGCGAACCTACGAACTATGAAGAAGCGATGGTGAGCCCAGATTCCGCAAAATGGCTTGAGGCCATGAAATCTGAGATGGGATCCATGTATGAGAACAAAGTGTGGACTTTGGTTGACTTGCCCGATGATCGGCAAGCCATAGAGAATAAATGGATCTTCAAGAAGAAGACTGACGCTGACGGTAATGTTACTGTCTGCAAAGCTCGACTTGTTGCGAAAGGTTTTTGACAAGTTCAAGGGGTTGACTATGATGAGACTTTCTCACCCGTAGCAATGCTTAAGTCTGTCGGAATCATGTTAGCAATTGCCGCATTTTATGATTATGAAATTTGGCAAATGGATGTCAAAACTGCATTCCTGAATGGATTTCTGGAAGAAGAGTTGTATATGATGCAACCAGAAGGTTTTGTCGATCCAAAGGGTGCTAAAAAAGTGTGCAAGATCCAGCGATCCATTTATGGACTGGTGCAAGCCTCTCAGAGTTGGAATAAACGTTTTAATAGTGTGATAAAAGCATATGGTTTTATGCGGACTTTTGGAGAAGCCTGTATTTACAATAAAGTGAGTGGGAGCTCTGTAGCGTTTCTAATATTATATGTGGATGACATATTGTTGATTGGAAATGATATATAATTTCTGGATAGCATAAAAGGATACTTGAATAAGAGTTTTTCAATGAAAGACCTCAGTGAAGCTACTTATATATTGGGCATCAAGATCTATAGAGATAGATCAAGACGCTTAATTGGACTTTCACAAAGCACATACCTTGATAAAGTTTTGAAAAAGTTCAAAATGGATCAAGCAAAGAAAGGGTTCTTGCATGTGTTACAAGGTGTGAAGTTGAGTCAGACTCAATGCCCGACCACTACAGAAGATAGAGAGAAAATAAAAAGTGTTCCCTATGCTTCAGCCATAGGCTCTATCATGTATGCAATGCTATGTACCAGACCTGATGTGTGCCTTGCTATTAGTTTAGCAGGGAGGTACCAAACTAATCCAGGAGTGGATCACTGGACAGCGGTCAAGAACATCCTGAAATACCTGAAAAGGACTAAGGATATGTTTCTCGTTTATGGAGGTGACAAAGAGCTTGTCGTAAATGGTTACGTCGATGCAAGCTTTGACAGTGATCCGGACGATTCTAAATCGCAAACCGGATACTTGTTTATATTGAACGGTGGAGCTGTCAGTTGGTGCAGTTCTAAACAAAGTGTCGTGGCGGGATCTACGTGTGAAGCGGAGTACATAGCTGCTTCGGAAGCAGCAAATGAAGGAGTCTGGATGAAGGAGTTCATATCTGATCTAGGTGTCATACCTAGTGCATCGGGTCCAATGAAAATCTTTTGTGACAATACTGGTGCAATTGCCTTGGCAAAGGAATCCAGTTTTCACAAGAGAACCAAGCACATCAAGAGATGCTTCAATTCCATCCGGGATCAAGTCCATGTGGGAGACATAGAGATTTCCAAGATACATACGGATCTGAATGTTGCAGACCCGTTGACTAAGCCTCTTCCACGAGCAAATATGCCCTAGAGGGAGACTAAAGACTCCATGGGTGTTAGAATCATTACTGTGTAATCTAGATTATTGACTCTAGTGCAAGTGGGAGACTGAAGGAAATATGCCCTAGAGGCAATAATAAAGTTATTATTTATTTCCTCATATCATGATAAATGTTTATTATTCATGCTAGAATTGTATTAACCGGAAACATAATACATGTGGAATACATAGACAAACATAGTGTCACTAGTATGCCTCTACTTGACTAGCTCGTTGATCAAAGATGGTTGAGTTTCCTAGCCATAGACATGAGTTGTCATTTGATTAACGGGATCACATCATTCGGAGAACGATGTGATTGACTTGACCCATTTCGTTAGCTTAGAACTTGATCATTTAGTTTACTGCTATTGCTTTCTCCATTACTTATACATGTTCCTATGACTATGAGATTATGCAACTCCCGAATACCGGAGGAACACTTTGTGTGCTACCAAACGCCACAACGTAACTGGGTGATTATAAAGGTGCTCTACAGGTGTCTCCGATGGTGTTCGTTGAGTTGGCATAGATCGAGAATAGGATTTGTCACTCCAATTGCCAGGAGAGGTATCTCTGGGCCCTCTCGGTAATGCACATCACTATAAGCCTTGCAAGCAATGTGACTAATGAGTTAGTTACGGGATGATGCACTATGGAACAAGTAAAGAGACTTACCGGTAATGAGATTGAGCTAGGTATTGAGATACCGACGATCGAATCTCGGGCAAGTAACATACCGATGACAAAGGGAACAACGTATGTTGTTATGCGGTTTGACCGATAAAGATCTTCGTAGAATATGTAGGAACCAATATGAGCATCCAGGTTACGCTATTGGTTATTGACCGGAGACGTGTCTCGGTCATGTCTACATAGTTCTCGAACCCGTAGGGTCCGCACGCTTAACGTTCGGCGACGATCGGTATTATGAGTTTATGTGTTTTGATGTACCGAAGGTAGTTCGGAGTCCCGGATATGATCACGGACATGACGAGGAGTCTCGAAATGGTCGAGACATAAATATCAATATATTGGATGACTATGTTTGGACTTCGGAAGGGTTCCAGGCAAGTTCGGACAAATACTGGAGTACCATGGGGTTACCGGAACTCCCCGGGGAGTGTAATGGGCCTATTGGGCCTTAGTGGAGAAGAGGAGGGGCGGCCAGGGCAGGCCGCGCGCCCCTCCCCCTCTAGTCTGAATGGACAAGGAGGGGGGCGGCGCCCCCCTTTCCTTCCCTCTCTCCTACTCCTACTCTTGGAAGGGGGGAATCCTACTCCCGGTGGGAGTAGGACTCCCCTTGGGGCGCGCCTAGGAGGGCCGGCCCTCCCCCCTCCTCCACTCCTTTATATACGGGGGAGGGGGGCACCCCATAGACACACAAGTTGATCATTGATCTCTCTTAGCCGTGTGCGGTGCCCCCCTCCACCATAATCCACCTCGGTCATATTGTAGCGGTGCTTAGGCGAAGCCCTGCGTCGGTAACTTCATCATCACCGTCATCATGCCATCATGCTGACGAAGCTCTCCCTCGAACTCTACTGGATCGTGAGTTCGTGGGACGTCGCCAAGCTGAACGTTTGCAGTCCGTGAAGGTGCCGTAACTTCGGTGCTAGGATCGGTCGATCGTGAAGACGTACGACTACATCAACCGCGTTGTCATAACCCTTCCGCTTACGGTTTACGAGGGTACGTAGACGACACTCTCCCCTCTCGTTGCTATGCATCACCATGATCTTGCGTGTGCGTAGGAATTTTTTTGAAATTACTACGTTCCCCAACAGGTATCCGGCCCGCCGGGCTCGGAAATCCGAACAAAGTTCGTTCTCAACGTAGGAGAAGAGTTATCGTTGGCCTGCTCCTCCACAACCGCTATTAGATGGGTGATCGGCGGAGATATGATTTCTCTCCGATCAGGTTTAAGCCCAATCCGGTCATAGTCAGTTGCGAATCCCAAGGCGGCGATGCGATCTAGCAGCTCATTCAAAGACGCTACATTTGCCGGATCCATCTTGTCGGAGTATTCGGGGCCGATGCGGAGATGATTTTTGGCGACTTGGGGGCCGCCATTGGCTTAATGGCCGAACGGGCGCCCATGGTGAAGTTGCCAAGCCGGAGGGTCTGCCCTGAAGCTAGGGCTCCTCCAGAAGTGATGCTGTCGTTGATGACAAGGCGAGCCATTAATCCTTCTATCGATGACACAGAGGAACTCTCAATGAAAGCACCAATGTCGGTGTCAAAACCGGCAGATCTCGGGTAGAGGGTCCCGAACTGTGCGTCTAAGGATCGAAGGTAACAAGAGGTAGGGACATGATGTTTACCCAGGTTCGGGCCCTCTTGATGGAGGTAATACCCTACTTCCTGCTTGATTGACTTTGATGAGTATAGGGGTTACAAGAGTTGATCTAGCTCGAGATCGTAATGGCTAAACCCTAGATGTCTAGCCTGTATGATTGTGATTGCCTCTATGGACTAAACCCTCCGGTTTATATAGACACCGGAGGGGGCCAGGGTTGTACAGAGTCAGTTTACAGAGAAAGGAATCTTCATATCAGAACGCTAAGCTTGCCTTCCACGCCAACGGGAGTCCCATCCGGACACGGGGGAACGCCTTCCATCTTGTATCTTCACGGCCCACGAGTCCGGCCCAAGTCACATAGCCCGGATGCCCGAGGACCCCTTAATCCAGGACTCCCTCAACTATCAAAACGTTTATTCCAACTCCGAGAGGCTTGCACTAGTCCATAAATGGATCGCTCGAGCTTGCACACTTTGTTAGCATCCTTTGGATCGATAAAACCTTCTGGTTGCATCATATACAACTCTTCTTCCAGAAATCCATTCAGGTTACGCTATTGGTTATTGACCGGAGACGTGTCTCGGTCATGTCTACATAGTTCTCGAACCCGTAGGGTCCGCACGCTTAACGTTCGGCGACGATCGGTATTATGAGTTTATGTGTTTTGATGTACCGAAGGTAGTTCGGAGTCCCGGATATGATCACGGACATGACGAGGAGTCTCGAAATGGTCGAGACATAAATATCAATATATTGGATGACTATGTTTGGACTTCGGAAGGGTTCCAGGCAAGTTCGGACAAATACTGGAGTACCATGGGGTTACCGGAACTCCCCGGGGAGTGTAATGGGCCTATTGGGCCTTAGTGGAGAAGAGGAGGGGCGGCCAGGGCAGGCCGCGCGCCCCTCCCCCTCTAGTCTGAATGGACAAGGAGGGGGGCGGCGCCCCCCTTTCCTTCCCTCTCTCCTACTCCTACTCTTGGAAGGGGGGAATCCTACTCCCGGTGGGAGTAGGACTCCCCTTGGGGCGCGCCTAGGAGGGCCGGCCCTCCCCCCTCCTCCACTCCTTTATATACGGGGGAGGGGGGCACCCCATAGACACACAAGTTGATCATTGATCTCTCTTAGCCGTGTGCGGTGCCCCCCTCCACCATAATCCACCTCGGTCATATTGTAGCGGTGCTTAGGCGAAGCCCTGCGTCGGTAACTTCATCATCACCGTCATCATGCCATCATGCTGACGAAGCTCTCCCTCGAACTCTACTGGATCGTGAGTTCGTGGGACGTCGCCAAGCTGAACGTTTGCAGTCCGTGAAGGTGCCGTAACTTCGGTGCTAGGATCGGTCGATCGTGAAGACGTACGACTACATCAACCGCGTTGTCATAACCCTTCCGCTTACGGTTTACGAGGGTACGTAGACGACACTCTCCCCTCTCGTTGCTATGCATCACCATGATCTTGCGTGTGCGTAGGAATTTTTTTGAAATTACTACGTTCCCCAACAGGTATCCGGCCCGCCGGGCTCGGAAATCCGAACAAAGTTCGTTCTCAACGTAGGAGAAGAGTTATCGTTGGCCTGCTCCTCCACAACCGCTATTAGATGGGTGATCGGCGGAGATATGATTTCTCTCCGATCAGGTTTAAGCCCAATCCGGTCATAGTCAGTTGCGAATCCCAAGGCGGCGATGCGATCTAGCAGCTCATTCAAAGACGCTACATTTGCCGGATCCATCTTGTCGGAGTATTCGGGGCCGATGCGGAGATGATTTTTGGCGACTTGGGGGGCCGCCATTGGCTTAATGGCCGAACGGGCGCCCATGGTGAAGTTGCCAAGCCGGAGGGTCTGCCCTGAAGCTAGGGCTCCTCCAGAAGTGATGCTGTCGTTGATGACAAGGCGAGCCATTAATCCTTCTATCGACGACACAGAGGAACTCTCAATGAAAGCACCAATGTCGGTGTCAAAACCGGCAGATCTCGGGTAGAGGGTCCCGAACTGTGCGTCTAAGGATCGAAGGTAACAAGAGGTAGGGACATGATGTTTACCCAGGTTCGGGCCCTCTTGATGGAGGTAATACCCTACTTCCTGCTTGATTGACTTTGATGAGTATAGGGGTTACAAGAGTTGATCTAGCTCGAGATCGTAATGGCTAAACCCTAGATGTCTAGCCTGTATGATTGTGATTGCCTCTATGGACTAAACCCTCCGGTTTATATAGACACCGGAGGGGGCCAGGGTTGTACAGAGTCAGTTTACAGAGAAAGGAATCTTCATATCAGAACGCTAAGCTTGCCTTCCACGCCAACGGGAGTCCCATCCGGACACGGGGGAACGCCTTCCATCTTGTATCTTCACGGCCCACGAGTCCGGCCCAAGTCACATAGCCCGGATGCCCGAGGACCCCTTAATCCAGGACTCCCTCAACTATCAAAACGTTTATTCCAACTCCGAGAGGCTTGCACTAGTCCATAAATGGATCGCTCGAGCTTGCACACTTTGTTAGCATCCTTTGGATCGATAAAACCTTCTGGTTGCATCATATACAACTCTTCTTCCAGAAATCCATTCAGGAATGCAGTTTTGACATCCATTTGCCAAATTTCATAATCATAAAATGCGGCAATTGCTAACATGATTCGGACAAACTTAGGCATTGCTACGGGTGAGAAAGTCTCATCGTAGTCAACTCCTTGAACTTGTCGAAAACCTTTCACAACAAGTCGAGCTTTGTAGACAGTAACATTACCGTCAGCGTCGGTCTTCTTCTTGAAGATCCATTTATTCTCTATGGCTTGCCGATCATCGGGCAAGTGAACCAAAGTCCATACTTCTTTCTCATACATGGATCCCATCTCAAATTTCATGGCTTCAAGCCATTTCGCAGAATCTGGGCTCATCATCGCTTCCTCATAGTTCGTAGGTTTGTCATGGTCAAGTGACATGACCTCCAAAACAGGATTACCGTACCACTCTGGTGCGGATCTTACTCTGGTTGACCTACAAGGTTCGGTAGTAACTTGATCTAAAGTTTCATGATCATTATCATTAGCTTCCTCACTAATTGGTGTAGGAATCACTAGAACTAGTTTCTGTGATGAACTACTTTCCAATTTCGGAGCAGGTACCATTACCTCATCAAGTTCTACTTTCCTCCCACTCACTTCTTTCGAGAGAAACTCCTTCTCTAGAAAGGATCCATTCTTAGCAACAAATATCTTGCCTTCGGATCTGTGATAGAAGGTGTACCCAACAGTCTCCTTTGGGTATCCTATGAAGACACACTTCTCCGATTTGGGTTCGAGCTTATCAGGTTGAAGCTTTTTCACATAAGCATCGCAGCCCCAAACTTTAAGAAACAACAACTTGGGTTTCTTGCCAAACCACAGTTCATAAGCTGTCGTCTCAACGGATTTAGATGGTGCCCTATTTAACGTAAATGCAGTCGTCTCTAAAGCATAACCCCAAAACGATAGCGGTAAATTAGTAAGAGACATCATAGATCGCACCATATCTAATAAAGTGTGGTCGTTCGGACACACCATTATACTGTGGTGTTCCGGGTGGCGTGAGTTGCGAAACTATTCCGCATTGTTTCAAATGAAGACCAAACTCGTAACTCAAATATTCTCCTCCACGATCAGATCGGAGAAATTTTATTTTCTTGTTACGATGATTTTCCACTTCACTCTGAAATTCTTTGAACTTTTCAAATGTTTCAGACTTATGTTTCATCAAGTAGATATATCCATATCTGCTCAAATCATCTATGAAGCTCAGAAAATAACGATACCCGCCGCGAGCCTCAACACTCATCGGACCGCATACATCGGTATGTATTATTTCCAACAAGTCTGTTGCTCGCTCCATTGTTCCGAGAACGGAGATTTAGTCATCTTGCCCATGAGGCATGGTTCGCAAGCATCAAGTGATTCATAATCAAGTGATTCCAAAAGCCCATCAGCATGGAGTTTCTTCATGCGCTTTACATCAATATGACCCAAACGGCAGCGCCACAAATAAGTTGCACTATCATTATTAAACTTATATCTTTTGGCTTCAATACTGTGAATATGTGTGTCACTACTATCGAGATTCAACAAAAATAGACCACTCATCAAGGGTGCATGACCATAAAAGATATTACTCATATAAATAGAACAACCATTATTCTCTGATTTAAATGAATAACTGTCTCGCATCAAACAAGATCCAGATATAATGTTCATGCTTAACGCTGGCACCAAATTGTTGGGGAACGCAGCAATTTCAAAAAAAATCCTACGCACACGCAAGATCCATCTAGGTGATGCATAGCAATGAGAGGGGAGAGTGTGACCACGTACCCTCAGACCGAAAGCGGAAGCGTTTTATCAACGCGGTTGCTGTAGTCGTACATCTTCACGATCCGACCGATCCTAGCACCGAACGTACGGCACCTCCGTGTTCAGCACACGTTCAGCTCGATGACGTCCCTCGTACTCTTGATCCAGTTGAGGCTGAGGGAGAGTTTCGTCAGCACGACGGCGTGGCGACGGTGATGATGAAGTTACCGGCGCAGGGCTTCGCCTAAGCACTACGACGATATGACCGAGGTGTGTAACTATGGAGGGGGGCACCGCACACGGCTAAGAGATTGTCTGTTGTGTGTTCTACCGGTGCCCTCCCCACATATATATAGGTGGGAGGGGGAGGGAGCAGCAGGAGGCGCGCCCCAAGTAGGAGGAATCCTACTTGGGGCCTAATCCTATTCGGCCTCCCCCCTTTCCATGTTTTCCGGAGGGAGAAGGAAAGAGGAGGGGGGAAAGAAGGAAAGGGGAGGCCGAATTGCCCCCTTCCTTTCTCTCCTCTCCCTTTCCTTTCCCCCACCCTATTCGGCCATATATGGGGCGCACTAGCCCACTAGGGGCTGGTCTGTCCAGCCATAGGCCCAATAAGGCCCATATCTTGGCCGGGGGTGCCCGGAACCCCTTTCCGGTGACCCGATCCGTACCCGGTACCCCCAGAACACTTCCGGTGTCCAAATACTATCGTCCTATATATGAATCTTTATGTCTTGGCCATTCCGAGACTCCTCGTCATGTTTGATCTCATCCGGGACTCCGAACAACCTTCGGTACATCAAAACACATAAACTTATAATACCGATCGTCATCGAACGTTAAGCGTGCGGACCCTTCGGGTTCGAGAACTATGTAGACATGACCCAGACTCATCTTCGGTCAATAACCAATAGCGGAACCTGGATGCTCATATTGGCTCCCACATATTCTATGAAGATCTTTATCGGTCAAACCGCATAACAACATACGTTGTTCCCTTTGTCATCGGTATGTTACGTGCCCGAGATTCGATCGTCGGTATCTCAATACCTAGCTCAATCTCGTTACCGGCAATCTCTTTACTCGTTCCGTAGTGCATCATCCCATAACTAACTCATTAGTCACATTGCTTGCAAGGTTATAGTGATGTGCATTACCGAGAGGGCCCGGAGATACCTCTCCAAAACACGGAGTGACAAATCCTAATCTCGATCTATGCCAACCCAACAAACACCATCAGAGACACCTGTAGAGCATCTTTATAATCACCCAGTTACGTTGTGATATTTGATAGCACACAAGGTGTTCCTCCGGCATTCGGGAGTTGCATAATCTCATAGTCTGAGGAACATGTATAAGTCATGAAGAAAGCAGTAGCAATGAAACTGTAACGATCATAATGCTAAGCTAACGAATGGGTCTTGTCCATCACATCATTCTCCTAATGATGTGATCCCATTCATCAAATGACAACACATGTCTATGGTTAGGAACATAACCATCTTTGATAAACGAGCTAGTCAAGTAGAGGCATACTAGGGACACTTTGTTTTGTCTATGTATTCACACATGTACTAAGTTTCCGGTTAATACAATTCTAGCATGAATAATAAACATTTATTATGATATAAGGAAATATAAATAACAACTTTATTATTGCCTCTAGGGCATATTTCCCCACTTGCACTAGAGTCAATAATCTAGTTCACATCGTCATGTGATTTAACACCAATAGTTCACATCTTTATGTGATTAGTTCACATCGCCATGTGACTAATACCCAAAGGGTTTTCTAGAGTCAATAATCTAGTTCACATCGCAATGTGATTAATACTCAAAGAGTACTAAGGTGTGATCATATTTTGCTTGTGAGAGAAGTTTAGTCAACGGGTCTTCCACATTCAGATCCATATGTATTTTGCAAATTTCTATGTCTACAATGCTCTGCACTGAGCTACTCTAGCTAATTTCTCCCACTTTCAATATGTATCCAGATTGAGACTTAGAGTCATACGGATCAGTGTCAAAACTTGCATCGACGTAACCCTTTACGATGAACTTTTTGTCATCTCCATAACCGAGAAACATATCCTTATTCCACTAAGGATAATTTTGACCCCTGTCCAGTGATCCACTCCTGGGTCACTATTGTACCCTCTTTGCCAAACTCATGGTGAGTTACACAATAGGTCTGGTACATAGCATAGCATACTTTATAGCACCTATGACTGAGGCATAGGGAATGACTTTTCATTCTCTTTCTATTTTCTGCCGTGGTTGGGTTTTGAGTCTTTACTCAACTTTACACCTTGCAATACAGGCAAGAACTCCTTCTTTGACTGTTCCATTTTGAACTACTTCAAAATCTTGTCAAGGTATGTACTCATTGAAAAAACTTATAAAGCGTCTTGATCTATCTCTATAGATCTTGATGCTCAATATGTAAGCAGATTCACCGAGGTCTTTCTTTGAAAAACTCCTTTCAAACACTCCTTTATGCTTTCCAGAATATTCTACATCATTTCCGATCAACGATATGTCATTCACATATACTTATCAAAAAGGCTGTAGTGCTCCCACTCACTTTCTTGTAAATACAGACTTCACCGCAAGTCTGTATAAAACTATATGCTTTGATCAACTCATCAAAGCGTATATTCCAACTCCGAGATGCTTGCACCATTCCATAGATGGATCGCTGGAGCTTTGCACACTTTGTTAGCACCTCTAGGATTGACAAAACCTTCTGGTTGTATCATATACAAATCTTCTTTAATAAATCCATTAAGGAATGCAGTTTTGATATCCATTTGTCAGATTTCATAAAACGTGGCAATTGCTAACATGATTCAGACAGAATTTAAGCATTGATACGAGTGAGAAAATCTCATCGTAGTCAACATCTTGAACTTGTCAAAAACCCTTTTCGACAAGTCGAGCTTTGTAGATAGTAAAACTACTATCAGCGTCCGTCTTCCTCTTGAAGATCCATTTATTCTTACTGGCTCGCCGATCATCGGGAAAGTCAATCAAAGTCCATACTTTGTTCTCATACATGGATCCCATCTCAGATTTTATGGCCTCAAGCCATTTCGCGGAACCTGGGCTCACCATCGCTTCCTTATAGTTCGTAGGTTCATCATGGTCTATTAACATGACTTCCAGAACAGGATTACCGTACCACTCTGGTGCGGATCGTACTCTGGTTGACCTACAGGTTCGGTAGTAACTTGATCTGAAGTTTCATGATCATCATCATTAGCTTCCTCGCTGATCGGTGTAGGAATCACTGGAACTGATTTCTGTGATGAACTACTTTCCAATACGGGAGAAGGTACAATTACCTCATCAAGTTCTACTTTCCTCCTACTCACTTCTTTCGAGAGAAACTCCTTCTCTAGAAAGGATCCATTCTTAGCAAAGAATATCTTGCCTTCGGATCTGTGATAGAAGGCGTACCAAACAGTCTCCTTTGGGTATCCTATGAAGACACATTTCTCCGATTTGGGTTCGAGCTTATCAGGTTAATGCTTTTTCACATAAGCATCGCAGCCCCAAACTTTTAAGAAACGATAGCTTAGGTTTCTTGCCAAACCACAGTTCATACGGTGTCATCTCAACGGATTTAGATGGTGCCCTATTTAATGTGAATGCAGTTGTCTCTAATGCATAACCCCAAAAAGATAGTGGTAAATCGGTAAGAGACATCATAGATCGCACCATATCTAATAAAGTACGGTTACGACGTTCGGACACACCATTACACTGTGGTGTTCCCGGTGGCGTGAGTTGCGAAACTATTCCACATTGTCTAAAATGAAGACCAAACTCATAACTCAAATATTCACCTCCACGATCAGATCGTAGAAACTTTATTTTCTTGTTACGATGATTTTCCACTTCACTCTGAAATTCTTTGAACTTTTCAAATGTTACGATGATTTTCCACTTCACTTCACAGATGATTTAAGTAGATATTCTCATACATATCTACTTAAATCATCTGTGAAGGTCAGAAAATAACGATACCCGCCGCGAGCCTCAACACTTATTGGACCGCATACATCAGTATGTATTATTTCCAATAAGTTAGTTGCTCGCTCCGGAGAACGGAGTCTTAGTCATCTTGCCCATGAGGCATGGTTCGCAAGCATCAAGTGATTCATAATCAAGTGATTCCAAAAACCCATCATCATGGAGTTTCTTCATGCGCTTTACACCAATATGACCTAAACGGCAGTGCCACAAATAAGTTGCACTATCATTATTAACTTTGCATCTTTTGGCATCAATATTATGAATATGTGTATCATTACGATCGAGATTCAATAAACCATTCACATTGGGTGTATGACCATAGAAGGTTTTATTCATGTAAACAGAACAACAATTATTCTTTGACTTAAATGAATAACCGTATTGCAATAAACATGATCCAATCATATTCATGCTCAACGCAAACACCAAATAACATTTATTTTAGGTTCAACACTAATCCCAAAGGTAAAGGGAGTGTGCGATGGTGATCTTATCAACCTTGGAATCACTTCCAACACACATCATCACCTCACCCTTAACTAGTCTCTGTTTATTTTGCAACTCCCATTTCGAGTTACTACTCTTAGCAACTGAACCAGTATCAAATACCGAGGGGTTGCTATAAACACTAGTAAAGTACACATCAATACATGTATATCAAATATACCTTTGCTCACTTTGCCATCCTTCTTATCCGCCAAGTATCTAGGGCAGTTCCACTTCTAGTGACCATTTCCTTTGCAGTAGAAGCACTCGGTTTCAGGCTTGAGTCTAGCTTTGGGTTTCTTCACGGGAGTGACAACTTGTTTGTCATTCTTCTTGAAGTTACCTTTCTATTCCTTTGCCCTTTTCTTGAAACTAGTGGACTTGTTAACCATCAACACTTGGTGCTCTTTCTTGATTTCTACCTCCGCCGATTTCAGCATCGCGAAGAGCCTGGGAATTGTTTTCGTCATCCCTTGCATATTATAGTTTTCTAGTAGCTTGGTGATAGTGACTAGAGAACACTATCAATCACTATATTATCTGGAAGTTTAACTCCCACTTGATTCAAGCGATTGAAGTACACAGACAATCTGAGCACATGCTCACTGGTTGAGCTATTCTCCTCCATCTTGTAGGCAAAGTACTGTAAGAGGTCTCATACCTCTTGACACGGGCATGAGTCCGAAATACTAATTTCAACTCTTGGAACATCTTATATGCTCCATGACGTTCAAAACATTTTTGAAGTCCCGGTTTTAAGCCGTAAAGCATGGTGCGCTAAACTATCAAGTAGTCATTATATCGAGCTTGCCAAACGTTCATAATGTTTGCATATACTCCTGCAATAGGTCTGTCACCTAGCGGTGCATCAAGGACATAATTCTTCTGTGCAGCAATGAGGACAATCCTCAGATCCCGGACCTAGTCCGCATCATTGCTACTATCATCTTTCAACTTAGTTTTCTCTAGGAACATATCAAAAATAAAACAGGGAAGCTATACGCGAGCTATAGATAAACAACATAGTTTTGCAAATAATATCAAGACTAAATTCATGATAAATTAAAGTTCAATTAATCATATTACTTAAGAACTCCCACTTAGATAGACATCCCTCGAGTCATCTAAATGATCACGTGATCCATATCAACTAAACCATGTCCGATCATCACGTGAGATGGAGTAGTTTTCAATGGTGAACATCACTATGTTGATCATATCTACTATATGATTCACACTCGACCTTTCGGTCTCAGTGTTCCGAGGCCATATCTGCATATGCTAAGCTCGTCAAGTTTAACCCGAGTATTCTGCATGTGCAAAACTGGCTTGCACCCGTTGTATGTGAACGTAGAGCTTATCACACCCGATCATCACGTGGTGTCTCGGCACGACGAACTGTCGCAACGGTGCATACTCAGGGAGAACACTTATACCTTGAAATTTAGTGAGGGATCATCTTATAATGCTACCGCCGTACTAAGCAAAATAAGATGCATAAAGGATAAACATCACATGAAATCAATATAAGTGATATGATATGGCCATCATCATCTTGTGCCTTTGATCTCCATCTCCAAAGCATCGTCATGATCACCATCGTCACCGGCTTGACACCTTGATCTCCATCGAAGCATCGCTGTCGTCTTGCCAACTATTGCTTCTACGACTATCGCTACCGCTTAGTGATAAAGTAAAGCAATTACATGGCGATTGCATTTCATACAATAAAGCGACAACCATAAGGCTCCTGCCATTTGCCGATAACTATTACAATACATGATCATCTCATACAACAATATATATATCATCACGTCTTGACCATATCACATCACAACATGCCCTGCAAAAACAAGTTAGACGTCCTCTACTTTGTTGTTGCAAGTTTTACGTGGCTGCTACGGGCTTAGCAAGAACCGTTCTTACCTACACATCAAAAACAACCTTCAACAAGGACCGGGCGTAGTCACACTCGATTCAACTAAAGTTGGAGTACTGACACCCGCCAGCCACCTGTGTGCCAAGCACGTCGGTAGAACCAGTCTCGCATAAGCGTACGCGTAATGTAGGTCGGGGCCGCTTCATCCAACAATACCGCCGAATCAAAGTATGACATGCTGGTAAGCAGTATGACTATTATCGCCCACAACTCTTTGTGTTCTACTCGTGCATATAACATCTACGCATAGACCTGGCTCGGATGCCACTGTTGGGAAACGTAGTATTTCAAAAATTTCCTACGATCACGCAAGATCTATCTAGGAGAAGCATAGCAACGAGCGGGGAGAGTGTGTCCACGTACCCTCGTAGACCGAAAGCGAAAACGTTTTATCAACGCGGTTGATGTAGTCGTACGTCTTCATGATCCAACCGATCCTAGCACCGAACGTACGGCACCTCCGTGTTCAGCACACGTTCAGCTCGATGACGTCCCTCGTACTCTTGATCCAGTTGAGGCCGATGGAGAGTTTCGTCAGCACGACGGCGTGGCGACGGTGATGATGAAGTTACTGGCGCAGGGCTTCGCCTAAGCACTACGACGATATGACCGAGGTGTGTAACTGTGGAGGGGGGCACCGCACACGGCTAAGAGATTGTCTGTTGTGTGTTCTAGCGGTGCCCTCCCCACATATATATAGGTGGGAGGGGGAGGGAGCAGCAGGAGGCGCGCCCCAAGTAGGAGGAATCCTACTTGGGGCCTAATCCTATTTGGCCTCCCCCCTTTCCATGTTTTCCGGAGGGAGAAGGAAAGAGGAGGGGGGAGAGAAGGAAAGGTGAGGCCGAATTGCCGCCCTTCCTTTCTCTCCTCTCCCTTTCCTTTCCCCCAGCCTATTCGGCCATATATGGGGCGCACCAGCCCTCTAGGGGCTGGTCTGTCCCGCCCTAGGCCCAATAAGGCCCATATCTTGGCCGGGGGTGCCCGGAACCCCTTTCCGGTGACCCGATATGTACCCGGTACCCCCAGAACACTTCGGTGTCCAAATACTATCGTCCTATATATGAATCTTTATGTCTCGGCCATTCCGAGACTCCTCGGCATGTCCGTGATCTCATCCGGGACTCCGAACAACTTTCGGTACATCAAAACACATAAACTCATAATACCGGTCGTCATCGAACGTTGAGCGTGCGGACCCTACGGGTTCGAGAACTATGTAGACATGATCGAGACTCATCTCCGGTCAATAAACAATAGCGGAACCTGGATTCTCATATTGGCTCCCACATATTCTACAAAGATCTTTATCGGTCAAACCGCATAACAACATACGTTGTTCCCTTTGTCATCGGTATGTTACGTGCCCGAGATTCGATCGTCGGTATCTCAATACCTAGTTCAATCTCGTTACCGGCAAGTCTCTTAACTCGTTCCGTAATGCATCATCCCGCAACTAACTCATTAGTCACATTGCTTGCAAGGCTTATAGTGATGTGCATTACCGAGAGGGCCCAGAGATACCTCTCCGAAACACGGAGTGACAAATCCTAATCTCGATCTATGCCAACCCAACAAACACCATCAGAGACACCTGTAGAGCATCTTTATAATCACCCAGTTATGTTGTGATGTTTGATAGCACACAAGGTGTTCCTCTGGTATTCGGGAGTTGCATAATCTCATAGTCTGAGGAACATGTATAAGTCATGAAGAAAGCAGTAGCAATGAAACTGTAACGATCATAATGCTAAGCTAACGAATGGGTCTTGTCCATCACATCATTCTCATAATGATGTGATCCCGTTCATCAAATGACAACACATGTCTATGGTTAGGAAACATAACCATCTTTGATAAACGAGCTAGTCAAGTAGAGGCATACTAGGGACACTTTGTTTTGTCTATGTATTCACACATGTACTAAGTTTCCGGTTAATACAATTCTAGCATGAATAATAAACATTTATCATGATATAAGGAAATATAAATAACAACTTTATTATTGCCTCTCGGGCATATTTCCTTCACAAATAACAATTATTCAGGTCTAAAACTAATCCCAAAAGTAGATGTAGAGGTAGCGTGCCGACGGCGATCACATCGACTTTGGAACCATTTCCCACGCGCATCATCGCCTCGTCCTTAGCCAATCTTCGCTTAATCCGTAGCCCCTGTTTCGAGTTGCAAAAATGAGCAACAGAACCAGTATCAAATACTCAGGCGCTACTACGAGCATTAGTAAGGTACACATCAATAACATGTATATCAAATATACCTTTCACTTTGCCATCCTTCTTATCCGCCAAATACTTGGGGCTGTTCTACTTCCAGTGACCAGTCCTTTGTAGTAGAAGCACTCAGTCTCAGGCTTAGGTCCAAACTTGGGCTTCTTCACTTGAGCAGCAACTTTCTTGCCGTTCTTCTTGAAGTTCCCCTTCTTCCCTTTACCTTTTTTCTTGAAACTAGTGGTCTTGTTGACCATCAACACTTGATGCTCCTTCTTGATTTCTACCTCCGCGGCTTTTAGCATCGCGAAGAGCTCGGGAATTGTCTTATCCATCCCTTGCATATTATAGTTCATCACGAAGCTTTTGTAGCTTGGTGGCAGTGATTGAAGAACTATGTCAATGACACTATCATCCGGAAGATTAACTCCCAGTTGAGTCAAGTGGTTGTGGTACCCAGACATTCTGAGTATATGTTCACTGACAGAACTATTCTCCTCCATCTTGCAGCTATAGAACTTATTCGAGACTTCATATCTCTCAATCCGGGCATTTGCTTGAAATATTAACTTCAACTCCTGGAACATCTCATATGTTCCATGATGTTCAAAACGTCGTTGAAGTCCCGGTTCTAAGCTGTAAAGCATGGCACTCTGAACTATCGAGTAGTCATCAGCTTTGCTCTGCCATACGTTCATAACGTCTGGAGTTGCTCCAGCAGCGGGTCTTGCACCTAGCGGTGCTTCCAGGACGTAATTCTTCTGTGCAGCAATAAGGATAATCCTCAAGTTACGGACCTAGTCCGTGTAGTTGCTACCATCATCTTTCAACTTAGCATTCTCTAGGAACGCATTAAAATTCAAAGGAATAGTAGCACATGCCATTGATCTACAACAACATAGACATGCAAAATACTATTAGGTACTATGTTCATGATAAATTAAAGTTCAATTAATCATATTACTTAAGAACTCCCACTTAGATAGACATCTCTCTAGTCATAATGATCACGTGATCCATATCAACTAAACCATGTCTGATCATCACGTGAGATGGAGTAGCTTTCAATGGTAACATCACTATGTTGATCATATCTACTATATGATTCACGCTCGACCTTTCGGTCTCAGTGTTCCGAGGCCATATCTGCATATGCTAGGCTCGTCAAGTTTAACCCGAGTATTCCGCGTGTGCAAAACTGGCTTGCACCCGTTGAATGTGAACGTAGAGCTTATCACACCCGATCATCACGTGGTGTCTCGGCACGACGAACTGTAGCAACGGTGCATACCAGGGAGAACACTTGTACCTTAAAATTTAGTGAGAGATCATCTTATAATTCTACCGCCGTACTAAGCAAAATAAGATGCATAAAGGATAAACATCACATGCAATCAATATAAGTGATATGATATGGCCATCATCATCTTGTGCCTTTGATCTCCATCTCCAAAGCACCGTCATGATCACCATCGTCACCGGCTTGACACCTTGATCTCCATCGTAGCATCGTTGTCGTCTCGCCAACTATTGCTTCTACGACTATCGCTACCACTTAGTGATAAAGTAAAGCAATTACATGGCGATTGCATTTCATACAATAAAGTGACAACCATAAGGCTCCTGCCAGTTGCCGATAACTTCTACAAAACATTATCATCTCATATAACAATTTATATATCATCACATCTTGACCATATCACATCACAGCAAGCCCTACAAAAACAAGTTAGACGTCCTCTACTTTGTTGTTGCAATTTTTACGTGGCTGCTACGGGCTTAGCAAGAACCGTTCTTACCTACGCATCAAAACCACAACGAATTTTCGTCAAGTGTGCTGTTTTAACCTTCAAAAAGGGTCGTGCGTAGTCAAACTCGATTCAACTAAAGTTGGAGAAACAGACACCCACTAGCCACCTGTGTGCGATGCACGTTAGTAGAACCAGTCTCATGAACGCGGTCATGTAATGTCGGTCTGGGCCGCTTCATCCAACAATACCGCCGAATCAAAGTATGACATGCTGGTAAGCAGTATGACTATTATCCCCACAACTCTTTGTGTTCTACTCATGCATATAACATCTACACATAGACCTGGCTCGGATGCCATTGTTGGGGAACGCGGTAATTTCAAAAAAAATCCTACAATCACGCAAGATCTATCTAGGAGAAGCATAGAAACGAGCGGGGAGAGTGTGTCCACGTACCCTCGCAGACCAAAAGCGGAAGCGTTTTATCAACGAGGTTGATGTTGTCGTACGTCTTCACGATCCGACCGATCCTAGCACCGAACGTACGGCACCTCCGTGTTCAACACACGTTCAGCTCGATGACGTCCCTCGTACTCCTGGTCCAGTTGAGGCCGAGGGAGAGTTTCGTCAGCACGACGGCGTAGCGACGGTGATGATGAAGTTACCGGCGCAGGGCTTCGCCTAAGCACTACGACGATATGACCGAGGTGTGTAACTGTGGAGGGGGGCACCGCACATGGCTAAAAGATCAACTTGTGTGTCCTAGGGTGCCCCCTCCCCACGTATATAAAGGAAGGGGAGGAGGAGGCCGGCCAAGGGGGAGGCGCGCCATGGGGGGGAGCCCTACTAGGACTCCAAACCTAGTAGGATTCGCCCCCCCCCCCTTCCTATTCCAAGTGGGAGAAGGAGGGAAGGAGGAGGAGGGGAGAAGGAAGGAGGGGGGGCGCCGCCCCTCCCCTTGTTCCAATTCGGATTGGGGCACGGGGGGCGCGCGCCACCTCCTGGCCAGTCCTCTCTCTTCTCCACTAAGGCCCATGGTGGCCCATACTTCCCGGGGGGTTCCGATAACCCCCCGGTACTCCGAAACTTATCCTAAACGACCCGAAACATTCCGGTGTCCGAATGTAACCTTCCAATATATGAATCTTTATGTCTCGACCATTTCGAGACTCCTCGTCATGTCCCTGATCTCATCCGGGACTCCGAAAAAACTTCGGTCATCAAAACACATAACTCATAATGCAAATCGTCATCGAACGTTAAGCGTGCGGACCCTACGGGTTCGAGAACTATGTAGACATGACCGAGACACATCTCTGGTCAATAACCAATAGCAGAACCTGGATGCTCATATTGGCTCCTACATATTCTACGAAGATCTTTATCGGTCAAACCGCATAACAACATACGTTGTTCCCTTTGTCGTCTGTATGTTACTTGCCCGAGATTCGATCGTCGGTATCATCATACCTAGTTCAATCTCGTTACCGGAAAGTCTCCTTACTCGTTCCGTAATGCATCATCCCGCAACTAACTCATTAGTCACATTGCTTGCAAGGCTTATAGTGATGTGCAATACCGAGAGGGCCCAGAGATACCTCTCTGAAACACGGAGTGGCAAATCCTAATCTCGATCTATGCCAACTCAACAAACACCATTGGAGACACCTGTAGAGAATCTTTATAATCACCCAGTTACGTTGTGACGTTTGATAGCACACTAAGTGTTCCTCCGGTATTCGGGAGTTGCATAATCTCATAGTCATTGGAACATGTATAAGTCATGAAGAAAGCAATAGCAATAAACTAAACGATCATAGTGCTAAGCTAACGGATGAGTCTTGTCCATCACATCATTCTCTAATGATGTGATCCCATTCATCAAATGACAACACATGTCTATGGCTAGGAAACTTAACCATCTTTGATTAACGAGCTAGTCAAGTACAGGCATACTAGGGTCACTCTGTTTGTCTATGTATTCACACATGTACTAAGTTTCCGATTAATACAATTCTAGCATGAGTAATAAACATTTATCATGATATAAGGAAATATAAATAACAACTTTATTATTGCCTCTAGGCCAGATTTCCTTCACGCCAACCACCGCCAACCAACCAGAACGGAGTCGCCCGACTCCGGTGGTTGGGGCGGTACACTAACCGGAGCAACCGCCCTGCAACACCGTGGGGAACAGCCAAGTCCAGGGCGGTACTACCGCTCGACCTTCACCTGGGGCACTGCCCAACCCAAGGGAATCACTCCTTGGGCGGTGGTTGATCCGGAAGCACTGGACACCCAGTGCTACTGCACCCACCAGCGGTACAACCGCTAGTGTGGGAAAAAACAACACTTGGTAGAATTTGAGGCTCTCTCCTCGAACGAAAGAATGTATGTGGGTGCAATATAAGTGTTTTGATTCACTCAGTACTTTCCGATGCCGGCCCCTCTTAATAGTATGGATTTCCTACGACCAAGGAAACAAAAGTGTCGGAAATGCCGTCTTCAATCTTTTCGTCCGGATAGGTACCCAACCGTCTCATGCCACATAAAGTATACGTGTGTAGCTTAGGCACACAGTTAGTCCACAAATTGCATTGTCATCAAACACCAAAACACTTAAGACGGGAAATGCCCTTACATCGGGCCATGGTGTGGGTCCTTGTGAGTTTCCCCTTCCCCTTCATCTTCGTCGTTGGAGTAAAATGCACCATAAATCCTAAAACTATTGGAGGTGTGTCAGTTTAGTCCTATAACTTCGAAACTGCATTTTTGGGTCCTAAAACTATTGAAGGTGTGTCAGTTTAGTCCTATAACTTCGAAGCTGCAGCTTTGGGTCCTAAAACTATTGGAGGTGTGTCAGTTTAGTCGTGTAACTTTGAAAGCGCAGTTTTGGGTTCTAAAACTATTGGAGTGTGTCAGTTTAGTCCTATAACTTCGAAACTGCAGTTTTGAGTTCTAAAACTATTGGAGGGGCCTCCCCAGCGGCCGCGTCACGGGAGAGGGATGTCGTCCTCCATGCCGACTAGCTCAGGATCTCCCTCCCCCCCCCCCTCCCACCCCCGCGCGGCCGTGCCAAACATATTAGTGAGGCTGGCTTGCAGCTCATGGCCACGTAGGTGGTGGGCGCACAGGTTGCAACACACACTGCGACGTGGAAGCGTATGAACCACTTTTGGGGAACTAAACACATATAAAGGGATCATTTAAAAAATTGCACCATATATGTTGGCCATGCAAGCTTAGGACCTGAGATGAACAAACTTAGGCCCTGTTCGGTACGTAGGAAAACGAAAGGAAACACATTCCTGTGGAATCGCTGCGTTTTGTCTGTTCCTATGAAGGAATAGGCTCGTTCCAATCCGATGGAAAGTTTCGATCTCCTACGTTTTTACGGGGAAAAAAAATCTACCCTCTTGTTTTCGCGTTGGCCCGAGGCAAGCAGGGGAATGGCTGCTGTGAACCATGCACAATTTGGACCCACATGCACATGAGCTGCAGCTAGTGCTCATCTTTCTAGCATTTAAAAATTACTAGATGGGACCCACCTGAGCTGATTTCCTCTGATTCGATTTCCTCTGTCCCGAACGGCAATTCTGTATGAAGCACAACGATTTTATTTCCTGTGTTTTGTACCTCTATTCCTTTCCAGTTTCTGGGTTTTCCCCAATCCTATGCTTTTCTTCCCTTTGTTCCGAACATATTCTTACATAGTTTTGGGAGTCAAAACTGCAGTTTTGAAGTTATAGGACTTGACTGACACACCTCAATAGTTTTAGGACCCAAAACTGCACTTTCAAAGTTATAGGACTAAACTGACACATCTAAAATAGTTTTAGGATTTATGATGCATTTTACTCTCGTCGTTGCGCCAGCAAGCTCCCCATTGGTGGCGCGGAGGTTGGGTCTTGGTGTGCTTGTGGGTGTGGATTTCTGGATTTGCGTGAAGCCGTGAGGATTTGTCACTGATGGTTGTGTCTTTGGTGTGCTGGTCCTCGGTGGACAAGGTTGGAGACTTACGCCCGTCATGGCTGTCTACACAAGGGTGCTAGCTCTGATAGGAGCGATGGCGATGGAGGCGCACCCTCACCCCGCTCCGGCGTGCGGGGTCTTCCTCAGGTGGTCTGTGGACTTTGTTGTAAAATTGTTTACTTTCGGTGTGCTTTGTACTACATCTGAATTTTTAATATAATCGGGTCATGTTCTCAAAAAAAAAAAGATTGACTGTGGGTTAGTGCCATGTCCCTGTCTAGATTGTCCCATTAGAGAAGCAACAACAGAATACCTTCAGAGCTTTCCCCACACGAAAAGATATCAGGACAAGAAAAAGTTTGCGAAACGATTATTTTGGTATACGGCGCGCTTAGCCATTTCCTATTGAGCAATGTGTTGTTCAAGACAATAAGTTCCCCTGTTCGTTCGAGATTATAGGTAGGTTCATATGAGTAATATCCAACTAGACAAAACAAATCCGACTTTCAAAACTGAGCCTGAAACCAAATGGTAAACAACACCACGTCAAAACTGGGAACACTTTTCCCACTCGGTTTCCCATATTTGTTCTCGTTTCCAGCCGACTTCCAAACAAACATAAGAATATATATTTTTTAGGAAAAATGTGAACACGATCTACATATATTTAAGGGTGTATTTTTTAGAAAATTAAAGTGAAATACTTTTAAATTTTGTGTTAAAATTTACTTAAATTGTATGGACAACTTTTTCTTATAAAAATTCCACTGTGTATTTGTAATTTTTTTGACATGTATTTAAAAAAATTCATATATGCACGAGAAATTCATTTTTACTACTATGAATTGAAAACAAAGGGAAAGAACATATTTAAAAAGTGGGTTGAAGAACCCAAAAAAGAAAAAAGGGATGGAAAAAAGAAAGAAAAATTGATAAGACAAAATAAAAATAAGGAAAGAATACAAACAAAAACCGATGAATAGCTAGAAAAATATTAAAAAAGAAAAAGAAAAATATTGTGCTTGCAAGTACAGTACGAAATAGAGATGAAATCGCCTATCCTAAAAAAATAAATGAAATCGCCTAAATGGGTTGGCAGAGTGCAGTGTCCCTACTTTCTTTTTGCGAGAAGTGCACCGTCCCTATACTACTCCCTCCGCCCAGTTGCATAAGTCATCTTATGTTGTGCACCATGACCAAGGCGAAGGAAAAGACGAGAGAAGTTAATATTTATTTGCCAATTAATACCATTTCAGGCAATGAACTGACCACTGCATGTCTTATGTCGTAGTCTCAAGTCATTGAAAACATACACACCCCACATCTCTTATTGATTGATTTCTTTAGTTATATTAAGAAACGATATGAGAGTTAATGCACCGCCCCTAAGTATTTTGAAATTATTTTATTTTCGTAAGGTGACTTATACATCTGGACGGAGGTCCAAATTGTCCACACGGAGTGGGGACACAACAATCAACAAGCTAAATGATTATTTTTATCATAAGGCTAGTTATAGTGGGAGTAACTTAGGTAGTAATATAACACATCCTAAAATAAGTTTGCTTATGTGGCAGCTAGTTAATGTGGAGAGAGGTAACTAGAGTAACATATTATGTTACCATCACATAGCGCTTCCCAAGAAAAGTTGAGTCTACAAACTAATAAATGCAACCATATACTATGATAGTACTTCTATGTTAGTTTGCACTATGAAGATAGTAACATAGACTAGTGCCATATGCATGGAAAAATACACAGGAGCTCCTGGGTGCTCCACACCCCTATACGAATATTAATCATATAAAAAATACCAAACAATTCAAAAAAATCTGAAATTTGGGGATATCAAACGTGGGTTCTCAATCTACTCCCATGTAAAATTTCGTGAAAAAATACAAGAAAATATATCTGTGGCGAAGGAAATACTGTCTGAACAAAAATTTATCCAAACAGTTTTTTTTTCTATATATAGGAGTTTTTTGTCTTTTTTTGCCACAGATACGTTTCGTGATATTTTCTCCACGAAATTTCACAAGGAAGTAGATTGGGACCCCAGATTTGATATCCCAAAATATCATATTTTTCTCAAATTTCTCGGTATTTTTTATTTATTTAATGTTCGTATAAGGGGTGTGGAGCACCCGGGTGCTACAAATCCGCTTCTCATATGCATGACACTAGTCTAAATTACTCTTCACTGTGACTAGCCTAATATGGTGTGGGGCTTAGCCATTTCCCTAGGCGTGTTGAGCAATGCGTTAATCAAGATTGAAGACGACAGTTTGCCACGAACAGCTGATAATTAAATGAAAATTATGTTGGCATGAGAACCTGCGCTCCCCCGTGATCGTGAGGTGATACACTCTACTCATCACAAGGTTTTCAATTTTTTATTTTTTTTGAGGATAAGGTTTCCAATTCTTTGCGAGTGCGCATGGACGCGAGCATCTTTCCAGTCTGATGATGATGTGATGATAAAAAATGAAAAAGAAATCCCGTTGACGGAGACCATGCCACGTCGCCTCTGGCGTCCCCGTGGAATCGAAATCGAAACAGAATAAAGGAAAGCGCCACCGCTTCGTACTACGTGATGCACGTTTACATTTTTTTTCTTTTGAGAACTGATGCACCTTTACTTGACGCGACTGACCCACCGCTCCGCCCGTCCATCGACGCCGTCCGTCCACGTGTGTGACGTCACCCAAGCCATGATCGCCCGCGTGCCGCGTGGTTAGAGCATTTACAGCCGGATGCCTTAAATCGTTCTTCAACGCCCGGCCGGATAACACGGCCTTATATCATCCTCAAACGCCCTGATCCGACGACCCAGTCATTCACTGGTAAAAAAACAACTCAGATGAACGCCTCATACCAGCCCTAAACGTACGGGTTGACCGGCACCTCTCATATCTAGCCTAAATGTGGGGCGAATATGAGGAGGCCAAGGCGCGCCCGGAAGCGTCCCCATGTCGGATTAGGCCCACGCTGGCCCACTCGACCCCACATATATTCACCATCATCCCTTGCTGAACCAAACCTAGCCACTCCACTCTGTCGCCAAGCTCCCTTCCGGCGACCTTCGGCCTTCTCCGGCATGATGGGCAGCAGATCGAGTCCTTCGTCACCCGATCTGCGGACTAGGACCTCATCCCAATCAGGCCCGAGGAGGAGATGGCCACGCCCGCTTGGAGAACGCCCGACAACGCTCGGACTCGATCCGCCGGGAATCCATAGCGTCCGCCCAAATGGGCCTCGCCGGAGGCGGTGCGCTTCGCCTAGCGTTCGAGCGCTGTGGCGGACACGCAACCCCTTCGTTGATGCACTGACTCGGAGGGCATTTGTGGCCTGTCCGCTGAATGTATGGCGCGGCGTGCCCGCCATGCGAGGCAGAGGTCGCTGGAGGCCGCGGCAAGCCCTCTCGGCAGATGTCTGCGAGGCGGAGTCGTACACTCCGACGCCGATACAGGTGGCCGGCAACCCCGGGCATCGCAACCGCGTCATGGTGGATGTGTCGGGCTCCGACCACAACGGATTCATCGTCGACCTCACATCCACCAGCGATGTGCACGCGACGGGCTCGGACGAGAAAGAGTAGGGCATGGAAGACGGTGATGCCTCGAGTGTCGTGAGCTGGTGCATGTCCCATGTCCTACTCTACATTGCCAATGACCGCACAAACACTCCGAGGGGCGCAACTAGCCGCCGGACATGGGCACGGCTGAGTCGGACGAGCTCCGCTTAAGATTAGATTTCATGTGCATGTAATTGTATGGATTTGAGTATTCGTAATTGCGGTGTCTGATTGCGGGAATGATTATTTAAGGTGTGACCGATCACTATCAACAAACACGCGCTAGTGCGTTCGCGGGTGTTTGAGGGGTCAGATTTGGTGTATGCGGCTATAGATGCTCTCTCACTTTCCTAGTTTCCTTCCTCTTTCCCCTTTGCTTTTGGTGGAATGACGCCATCCTCGGTGTCCACGCGATCCGGCTCCAGGGCCCGCCCGCCAGCGGCCCTATTTATACGGCATCCACTAAGGATTTTGCAAGCTCCGAGATCGCCTAATTTGTCAAGGAGAAAAGCGCTGGTTTTTTTGTGGGGGAAAAGCGCTTGTTAGAGGTTGAGGATTATCTACTTTGTAAATTGTCTAAAAAAATTACTTTGTAAATGTATCTCCCTTAGCGAGGCTTTGTATGGCATCTTCAATGCTGACCCTTAAAACGGATACAGTATCCATCTGCCCATCCGTGGATACAATATCCAGACTAATCCACGGATAGTGATGTGAGAGCCAATCACCATCCATGATTGAAAACAAATTTTTTTTATTGTTCGGACTAGTGTAAGCACTTGCCAAAAAAAGTGCAACTTGAAAAAAAGAGTGATTCTCTCCAATATTTTGGGATTATCCAATTCCAACAATGATGGAATGAGTGCAAAAATATCACTCATCAATTGCGTGACAAGTAAAAATTTGGATCACTTACGACAAAGTCTACCGTGGAAGGGGGCTAGCATTGAAAATGCTATTTAGTAATAGGGTCATTGGGATGATTCATTTGACAAGTTATATGCTTCGAAAGCTGAAGTCGAAAAGAGATCTCCTGGAAGCATAGTGGCCATTGATCACATGGAGTACAAAGGAAAAAAATAGGTTTGTGAAGATGTTTGTTGCATTCAAGCCTTTGTGTGATAGATTTTTGGCTGGTTGCCTACCCTACTTTTTTTATTTAAAAGGAAACTTTATTCATTTAAAATAACATGTACGTCGTTTGTGAGGATCATTACAATTTCATTTGGAGGTTCCTCAAACCAGTCGGAAGTCGAAGAAAATCTAGCTAATCTAGCAAGTTCATGAGCTACTTTATTTGCCTCTCTATTACAATGTTCGAATCTAGTCATGACAAAATCACGGGCAATTGATATTACTCATTATTTGCCTCTTTATTTGGCTGGTTGCCTACCCTACTTTGCAATTGATCTTACTCATTTGACAGGGGAGTATAGAGGTCATATAGCAACTGCTTGTGTTGTTGATTGGCACAATTGGTTGTACTCCCTCCCTTTTGGTTTAGAGGGCTCAAATCTGAAATCTCATCAATCAAGGTAGATTGTGAGTGGATGACACGAGTTGTGTGGATACAAAACTGCCTGATGAAATATTGCTCACATATTCGATTCCCGGTGCAATAATAAGTGCAGCACCCTCTCTCTCATTGAACTTGCATGGTGAATGTAGAATAAGATGCATGCATGACCACTAGTTCCCTCTCTCTTATCTCTATGAATTAAATGTGACGTGGGACTCAAAACACTTTAACTCAAATGCACTCAAAGTGAGCCTAATATAATGGAAATATGAAATTTTTGAGATGAGCCCTTTAAACCGGAAATGAGGTAGTACCATGTTGCTTATGGAATTATTGACTCCGAATCAACAGAAAGGTGGGTGTGGTTCGCGGAGAAGCTTCATCAAGCTATTGGTTATCCACCTGGACTCAATATGTTCAGATGCAAGAAAAGGGATTGATATTGCATGAAGATGTGTGTAGGTATGTTGAACATAGGGAATGCATGTGTCCCTTGGTTGTCAACATTAAGAAAAAGTTTCATCGTAAAGTATTTGGTGACAATATGCGGCCAACATCGTATTCATGGACTCCTGCAACTTTTGAAGCCCACATGGCAGCATACATGAGAAAAAACTTAAAAAAATAGTATTTGAAAAAAACATAGTAGGCTTTGGTATAGAAGCAGATTTTTTCACTTCCTCAAAGGTGGATTATGTGACGAAAAAATTGGCCGAGTGTTTCAACAATTGGATCAACAAAGCACAAAGGGCCTAATGTCGTTTCAGTTCGGGGATCACATTGGAAGATAGTGGTCCCGACGGAGAAAGGAGGATGATTGCTAAAAATTGGAAGGCCACTGTATACTACCTAGTGTCATGAAAAAGTTGAATGCAAAGAGTTTGTGTCACTTGTTGCACTACCAGGTTGCAGTCTCTGCGACAGACAAGGTGGTGAATTCTCATCGGACTGCGAGTCGCGGGACATATGAAGGAGGGCTTCATATTCTGCGACATCTATAAATTTGATCAAGCTCATAAAAAACAATATCCACATGTACACCTCAACTACATATAGTACCCCCTCCTTTCCGGTTTATAGATCCTACGCGTATGTCTACTTCATCCATTTTACGAGTGAAATCTATCTAATACACCATGCTCCCTAATTTCAGAGGCCTCACAATCAATCGATATCTCCAATTTGGAATTGGGGTACTCGATTTTGACCGGGTAAACAATTTCTTAAGAAGCTCTCTCATTCTATTCTTTTAATTCATTATGTTCCCTATTCATTACTCTCCCATGTGATTGAGGTATTCAGTTTTGGATTTGGATCAAATCAATCGGCAACAACCAGCCTATAAAAACATATCAATACAATGCACCCTCTCACCACTTAGAAAAAAGAAGCACAAACATGTGACACTGTAGCATCAACATAGTATATGCAACCACTGACATAGAAAATTTCCCCACATGAGTATAAGTTGATTAGCAGATAACACAGAATCACATCGTGAAAGGCCCATTAAAACACCACATTATAAAATTAAAATAAAACACACTCCATCATCTCCCCAACTCGCCAAACCAAATACTCCCCTGGTTTTAAAATATAAGGCGTATTAGTTTATTTAAAGGACAAGTTTCTTTAACTTTGATCAAGTCTAGAGCCAAAAATATCGACATCCACAATTTATAATAAATAAAATATGAAAACTTATTTCACAATGAATCTGATGACACCAATTAGAAATTGTGGATAATTATATATTTCTCTATAAATTTGGTCAAACTTAAAGAAGCTTGTCTTTAAAAAAATGCACCTAACATTTTGAAATAGAGGGATTATTTTCTTTATAAAAACCGAATAACACCAACGGCGTAGCAAAGTGCATCCAACCCTTCTAGTACATATTATATATCATCCAAGCTACACCATTAGAAAATTGAATATTTGAAGTTTCTAATGATATACTCCCAGCGTTTAGATCACTACTTTAGTGATCTAAAGGCTCTTATATTCTTCAGGCTGACCTCCTTGGGGCCATACTTTAGTGCAGTTTACATTCTTCAGGCTGACCTCCTTGGGGCCATGGGAGGTGATGAGGATCCTATCCCTCTAGATGGTGTTCTGCACCCCATGCCTCATGCTCCATTTGGAGGTATTTGGCACGATGCTGATTTCATGGATGATAACCACCATGCTGCACCTGCTGCTCACCATGCTCCTGTTGATGAGGATGAACCTATGGTGCAACCCCCCCCCCCCCCCCACTAAGTCCTGAACACCATGAACCCCCCCCCCTTGCAGCCTGCTATTGAGGCCACTGATTGCTTTGTTGTGCTTCAAGACATGGTGTCAAAAATCATGGCCACTGCACCGACCATTTTGGAGCAACTTGCAGATTCTACTGTTTTAAGTACTCGATGCCATATCATCAATGTGGAAGAAGAGCATGGCACTGTCAAGAAGTGTCTGCTGACTGTCACCACTGAAGCACTCCCTACCCCTACTGCATCCACTGTTGTCATTGCTGATTATGTTGATGAAGTACAACCTGTTATACACGATCCCCTGGATCTTTTCACTGTCCAGCAACCACAGGAGTATGCTCCCTCTGACGCAGCAAGCCCTGCCCAAGAGATATCTGCTGCTATGCAGCAACCACAGATGGTTGTTCCCTCTGATGCTCCTAGTTGTGCACTGATGATATCACCTGCTGTCAACAAAAGAAAGAAGGTTAATGCCCCGCTGGACGTCCAAGATCTTCGTCGCAGCCGTCGACTTGCTGGTCTCAGTGTTGGTTTCAAGGATCAGACTGCTGCTAATAAAGCCAAGAAGATGAGCAACTGCAAGAAAAACCTGTCAGCTGACTTTGAATTTAAGCTCAGGGACCCACAGGCAGCGCCCCCACCAGAACTCCCTCTCGCTACCATTCAGGCTATTGCCACTATGCAGTGTCAGATACCTCCTGAGGAGGTCTCTGGAAGCCTCCTGAACTCTGCTGCAGATCATGAATAATTTAGCTTTTATATGCAGTTGGGTTTGTAATATCAAGCCCAATTATGGCTCTAGGCCCTTAGTTATCCTTGGCAGTTTATCTTGCTTTTGTTACTCTTATGTTGAACTTTTATTTCTGGTCTGTAAGGAGCTATGCTCCACTGTGAGGCACTATGGTTTGAAGAATTTTATTTGCTTATCAGCTTTATTTATAAGGTGTCTGAATGGTTATGTTATGAATGATATCCTATTATGCATGTTGAAATGGAAGTCTGTTGTTGGTGCTTGCTTAACACATCAGCCCCATGATCTGCCAGTATCTTCAGAGATGGTTAACCCACTCTCTGCTCATGACCCCTACTCCAACCAGTTTTTCTATGAATAGGCATTCGAATATACTTAATTGGAATGTAAGAGGAATAAATTCACAAACTAGATGGGATGATCTGCGTGCAAGAATTGATGAAAGCAATTGTGGCATTATCTGTATCCAGGAAACAAAAAGAGACAATTTTGACCTGCCATATTTGAGAAATTTCTCACCCAGGAGATATAATCAATTTGCCTACAGCCCATCTGCTGGCCTATCTGGTGGTATCATAACTATATGGAATGGCAGTCTTTTCACTGGGACTGTGATTGATCAGTCTAATTTTCAAATCACTGTCAAACTAACCTGCAACTTATCAGGCCATATATTCCATATTACAAATGTGTATGGTCCATGCAGTAATGATTTCAGGGCTGATTTTTTTCATTGGTTGGACACTATTGATGCTTCCAATATGGACAACTGGATGTTAGTTGGGGATTTTAATCTTATCAGAAGCCCACTGGACAGAAACAGACCTGGTGGTGATACAAATAACATGTTAATGTTCAACAGCTTGATTCAGCAACTGGACTTAGTTGAGGTCCCCCTCAAAGGCAGGAGCTTTACATGGTCCAATATGCAAGATCTTCCTTTGTTAGAAAAGATTGACTGGATTTTCACTTCTGGTAATTGGAATATCTCCTTCCCCAACACCTTAGCTCATCCTCTTGCCAGAGTGACATTAGACCATGTTCCTATTCATATCCAAATTGGCAGTGACATACCCAAAGCCTCCATATTTAGGTTTGAAAATTATTGGTTTGAATTTGATGGTTTTTATGAAACTGTGGTACAATGCTGGAACAGAAATCACCAGCTCAACAACTCTGCTAAGGATGTCTCTACCAGGTTTAAATGTCTCAGACTTGGCCTAAAAAATGGAGCAAAAACCTATCCAGGCTAAACTCCACCATTGCTGCATGCAACTATGTTCTTACATTATTGGATGGAATTGAGGAGCAAAGACAGTTATCTACTATGGAGGCCAACTTCAGGAAAATACTGAGGAAACACACCAGCAAATTACTAGAGGCTAAAAGAATTTATTAGAAATCCAGGTTCAAGATGAGAAGTGTCAGATTAGATGATGAAAATACTGATTTCTTCCATGCCATGGCTACACAAAGTTTCAGGAAAAATTACATTACCTCCATTCTCAATGAAGATGGAATTTCTTGTCAAAATCATGACCACAAGGCTGCAATTATTTGGCAATCATACAAGGACAGACTGGGTAAATCCATCAACCCTACTATGCTATTCAATCTGGATGAATTAATACAACACCATGACTTATCTGCACTTGATGCTCCATTCACTGTGGATGAAATTGAAAAGGTAGCCAAAGAATTCCCTGCTGACAGAGCACCTGGTCCTGATGGGTTTAATGGTATGTTCCTAAAAAAATGCTGGGATATTATAAAACAAGATTTCTATACTATGATTTGGGATTTTTTGAAGGAAATTGTGACATCCAGAGTATCAACACTGCTTACATTATCCTCATCCCAAAAGTTGCCAATCCAGAGAGCATGAATGATTTCAGACCGATTTCTCTGGTTAGCTTACCTCTTAAGTTTTTTACAAAACTTTTGGCAAACAGGGCACAAAATATCATTACATATGTTATTCATCAAAACCAATATGGTTTCATCAAAGGCAGAAATATACAAGACTGTTTGGGTTATGCTTTTGAATATCTCCATCTCTGCCATCAATCAAAAAGACCCATTATCATTCTCAAACTTGATTTTGAAAAGGCTTTTGATAAGATTGAATACAAGGCCATTATTGCCATGCTTAAAGCCAAAGGTTTTGGACCAAGGTGGATCAATTGGGTATCCAACATTCTTAACTCTGCTTCTACTGCTGTATTACTCAATGGAGTTGCAGGGAAAAAATTATGTGTAAAAGAGGAGTCAGACAAGGAGATCCATATTCTCCCCTTCTATTTGTTTTAGCGGCTGACCTCTTATAGTCTGTAATCAATGCTGCTTGGGTAAATGGGGAATTAACTCTACCTATAAATCATGCTTATGGACAAGATTATCCAATTATTCAGTATGCTGATGACACTCTTATGATAATGCCAGCTGATGCTGACCAAATTATTCATCTCAAATATCTATTAAACCTCTTCAGCCTCTCAACTGGACTTTTTGTGAACTACAGCAAATCTTCCATGATCCCCATCAATATTCACCCGCAGACTGTCTCTGACTTGGCTAATTCTTTTGGATGTAAGGTTGAAAGTTTACCTTTCACATATCTTGGACTCCCCCTTGGCATCACCAAACCATCTGTTCATGATCTTATCCCTGTTATCTCAAAAATTGACAAGAGGCTGTCTGGGGTTGCCAGATTTATGAACCATTCTGGTAGGCTAACATATGTTAACTCAGTTGTTGCTTCCATGCCCATATTTGCTATGTGCTCTCTTAAAGTACACTACACCGTCCTGGATCATGTGGATAAATCTAGTAGGAACTTCTTATGGTATGGCAATGACATTAACAAAAAAGGAAAGTGCCTTGCTAGCTAGGAAATGATATGTAAACCCAAAGACCAAGGAGGATTGGGAGTGCTCAACCTCAGAATCCAGAATCAAGCTCTCCTTATTAAGCACATGTATAAGTTTTTCAATAAGGCTGATATTCCCTGGGTTAATCTGATCTGGAATGCCTATTATGATTGTAATGGGTTCCACTCTCTGGTAACAAGAAAGGATCATTCTGGTGGAAAGACTGTCTCAAATTCTTGGACTTATTTAAATCTATGACCACCTGTCAGGTCAAATCTGGCAATACTGCTATGCTATGGAATGATAACTAGGATGGCAATATCATGAAACTTAAATTCCCTGAGCTGTACTCTTTCACCCTCCAGGAACATATTTCCATTACGACAGCCAAAAATATGGAAAACATATATGATTTATTCCAGCTTCGTCTGTCAATTGTTGCACACCAACAGCTTCACAGCTTGTCAGATCAACTTATCAACATTAGGGAACACAATGACAATGATAAGTGGATTTTCCAATGGGGCAACAGTACTCACATGACTAAGAAGATCTACAACTTTCTTATGGGACAATATGACACTGCTGATCCCATTAAGTGGATCTGGAAAACCTGCTGCCTCCCCAGACATATGTTCTTCTGCTGGTTGATGCTAAATGATAGAATAAACACATGTGAGCTGCTTACCAGGAAATCATTTCATTTGGATTCCACTTCTTGTGTTTTATGTAATGATGAAGATATGGAGGACAGAACACATCTACTATTCTCATGCACTTTCAGTCAAAACTTCTGGTGGAATATTGGTATTGAATGGAACACCAATTTATACATTCATGATATGATTTCTGATGGCAAGCTGAGATATAACCTACCTTTCTTCATGGAGATTGTGACTGTGGGATGCTGGAGTTTATGGAATCAGAGAAATGGACTGATATTTGAAAATATACCATGCTCCATCACATCATGCAAGTTTGATTTCATCACAACTTTCAAGCTCACCATGTTGAGAGCAAAGCCTAGCCTTAAGGATGGCATGTCATCCTCGATAGACAACATTTGAATAATTCTGTATTTTATCTTTTCTTTTCTTTACTGTAAACTCTTCCTCTCTGGTTGCTCTCCCAACAACCATTGTACTATGCACTTTTATTCATTATGATGAAAAATGACACACAGTAGGGTTTTACCCTACTGTTTTATGGTCAAAAAAAATGCTCTTATATTTCTTTACGGAGTGAGTATTTGTGATATAAAAGTCATGGTACGTTGGTTAAATCATGAACATAGGGATACGTGTGGGCCTTACAAACAGGAAAGGGCTAGCAGTCTCTCCGTTCCAAAATATAGTGCATTTTTTGAAAGTCAAACATGTTTACATTTGACCAAAATTTAAAGAAAAATTTAACAGTCATTACACAAATCAGTATCGTTAGATTCATGATGAAGTACACTTTTATGTTTTTATTTATTTAGTATTTAATGTGTCGATAGGTTAGTATATAAATAAACTAGGCTAGACACGGACATGTTTGACCTTTGAAGAAAAAAAAAGCATGCACTACATTATGGAACATAGGAAGTATGAACATATATTTGTTGACAAGTCTAATGAAACCAATTTGATGATCTAGATGTTGGTATATTTTATACCAACTTGTTTCAGCTTATAGATATTTGATTTAATTTGATCAACGATTTGCCGGTGAGCCAGAGAGGGGTGCTCATAGGAATACGGTGCGCGCGGGGTGCCATTGACCTGATGAAATTGGCACGTTTGCCAATAGGATTGTAATGGTCTCCGTTGATTAACACAATCTTTTCTATTCGCAAAGAAAGCACTTTCTGCTTAGACAGAAAGGATGACTGATCTTGGGTCTCACGGCCTTTTTTTTCTTTCTTCTAGTAAAAAACCCGCACATGTGCGGCGCAAGATGAAGAAGAATCCCGGCGACGCAGACCACGTTCCGATCCCATCCCACGAAGCACGTCAGCCTTTCGTGTCGGCTCATCCCACGTCGAAATCGAAAGGAAAGAGTAAAATGCACATGCGCCGCGGCAGCGTGATGCACGCGACCGACCTACCGACGGTGGGCCGCTCCATCACCGCCGTCCGTCACGCGCCGCCCTCCCTCCCCCTCTCTATCCCTCTATCCGGTTGCGTCCGGTACTCCGCCAGTGGCCCGGCGCGGCCCTATTTATTCGCCGCGCACGCGACGACGACCCCCACACACACCTCCTTCCTTCCCAATTCCCATTCCTACGGACAGGCAGACACGCAACAGCCCGGCGCGCATCTCGCTCGGGGAGCTCCGCCGCCGATCCGCCCGCCTCCCCCTCCCCTCACTCGCCCGCCATGGAGGAAGCCAAGGGTGAGCATACGCATACCCACGCCGCGCTCTCTCGTCCGTCCATCCATCCGCCCGCCCGCCCGCCCGACCGAGGGTCGCCACCGGCCGGCGGCAATTCGTCCTGCTCCGGATCGGTCGCGTCGCGTGCTTGCTTTCCTTCTTCTTAGTTAGTCGCTCTCGGGGGCGGCGGATCGCCGCCTCCTGCGCTGCGCCGGCCGATCAGTCGAGCGCCGGGCGGATCCGAGCGGGGGCGCGCGCCGGACGGGGGGTGGGAAATGTGGCTGTTTTGTTTCGGAGGATGGGTCCTCTGCTCTGCTCCGACCGATAACATAAAAGGCAAAGGCAGGGCTCTGCTTTTGCCACATCTGGGAAGTCTGTTAGTTTTCCCATCTGTCAAGTGATGTGCTCCTACCGTACGCCTGTAGATAGATTGCCAGTTCTCTACTCTGGTTAACGATTTTGTTTTCTGCTCCGATCACACGCACTCACTCCTCCAAGGCCTACCCTGCTACTGCTTACAACCTTCCAAGTTCACGGGGGATCTTGTTCATTTGTTTGTGTCATAATTCTTGCACACATTTCATAGTTTCTTCTATGTGACTTGGGTGATAAATTCTTGTACACATTTCATAGTTTCTTCTACCAGATTTTGGATACAATCCTGTGCAAATTATGAAGTAACTTGGGTGCCTCGGTAATCAACTTCTTCCTTCTTCTGCAGTTGTGGAGACCAGGGATGGGACTATCGCAGTTGCTTCTGCGTTTCCTGGTCATCAGGAAGGTACTAACTACCATTTCCTCTCTCTACTTCTTACTTACCACACTGCAAGGCAAGGCATATCTCACCATTGCAGGGCCCTTTGCTACATTTGCTATTTTCTGTAATTGGAGAGCTGCTCAAAAGGCTTTCTTGTTTATGCTTATGTTTTGCCTCGTTCAACAGCGGTACAAGATAGGGATCACAAGTTCTTGTCGAAAGCCGTAGAAGAGGCTTACAAAGGAGTTGACTGTGGCCATGGAGGCCCGTTTGGCGCGGTTGTCGTCCGCAATGATGAAGTAATAGTTGGTTGCCATAACATGGTTTTGAACAACACCGATCCAACTGCCCATGCTGAAGTCACTGCAATAAGAGAGGTAGGTTGCCATGTGGACAGAGGTTATCCCTAACAACTACTAGGTGCTTGCTGTTTACATTTTGCTACTGAATGTTTTTCCTGTAGTGGCCTCATCTGCTGATATAGGCTGTATCCGATTCAGGCTTCATGCTTTTGGAACCAGTACCACTACATTCTTGCAGAATTTATTGTTATTTGTGCTCACCTGTCGACACAACTGAGATGGCATATGTTCTAGCCTCTGTCCATTCTTGTACATCTTCATGTTTTACATTTTCAGTTTTCCTTATTCTCACATTAGTAGTGATATTATCTTGTATCACGTTGTCAAATTGAGCTACTTCAGTGTGACTACATAAAGTTGACTGTTCAAGCGTGTTATATACTTTATTGAAGACAGGGCTAAAGTTCCATAGTGATGCAAACAAACACTTCCAGCCTAACAATTGTTTCTTTTATTTTCATCAGAAAGGCTGGTAATGGATGAGTTATCATTGATGGATAGCCTTTATATTTTAACATTTCCTTGCTGAATGGTACTCCCTCCGTCCCAAAATTCTTGTCTTAGATTTGTCTAAATACGGATGTATCTACGGAGGGAGTAACAGGGTAGGTACTGTCCACATTAGTGGATAAAATAGAACATATTTATTTTGACATAAGAACATGTATTTATTTTTCTGAATAATCCACCAAGGGCTGTTGTTAGTGGCACTAGGTTGTATGGTTCATATTCCCTCTGAGCCGGTATATAATGCATGGTAATTTTGCATTTTATATTATTTCATTTCCATTGTTTGGTTATCCGTCTCACACAATCAGTTTTTGCTTGTACTCTAGGCTTGCAAAAAGCTTGGAAAGATTGAGCTGTCGGATTGTGAAATGTACGCATCATGTGAACCTTGCCCAATGTGTTTTGGGGCTGTCCATCTATCCCGGATCAAGGTTCACCCCTTACCTTACCATTCCTCATCCGGTACAATATGGTTTATCGAATCCTTAATTAACAATCTCGTTGAATGCTGCAATGCAGAGGCTGGTGTACGGAGCCAAGGCGGAAGCTGCTATTGCCATTGGATTCGACGACTTCATTGCTGATGCTCTGAGAGGAACTGGGTTCTACCAGAAGGCCAACATGGAGATTAAGCGAGCAGATGGGAATGGAGCTCTGCTTGCTGAACAAGTCTTTGAGAACACCAAGGAGAAATTCCGAATGTACTAATGTGTAGCAAAGACATGGTAGAATTTCACATCATGAAAGACCCTGATGCTCAGAAAAAATAATGTAATTGTCAACATTCTGTCATTGGTGATGGACCACAAACTATCAATTTAAATATACCATTTGATTCTCATTATACGCATGTTATTATTCAAGGAAGATTAGTATTACCTTGCTCCTTCATTTGATCTTTCTTAATTCTGAGATACTAATTTGGGGGTGATAATAAGATCTTCATCATCAGACTATCTTTAAAAAAAAGTCTTAAGAGAAATCTATGAAATACAGCATTTCATAAAAGTGAGTTTCCTCCTGCATTTCAACCATGCATAAATGACATTTCTTGCTATTCAACTTGCAACGAAGGAAGCCTACTCACAAAATTGGGGAATATCCAATTGTTCTGTTCTTAAAATCTACGACTCAAAACTGAAATATTACAGTAATTTTGCTTTTGTTCTCATGCTCCAACAAGGCTTTGGAAACAGAGAACAAATCAAAGATCGTGACAGAACAAGCTAGCACTGACATTCATCTCCACATCTATGTACAAGAAACAAATTGCATTCTAAGCAAAACTGATTGCAAAAATAAGATATACATGGCTAACACGACGCATCCCATGACGCAAGCCCCTTTGCAACAAATAACAAGCATCTATATCTACCTACATTACAGCGACACCAACTGCAATAATGAATTTAGTAATATGTTGGCACTAGGCTTATTATGTATGGATGCCCGTGAACCAACGGCTAAAGAACTGCCACCGTCATAGCAGATCGATGTCTCTTCACAATCTGTTCTGAGTTGCTCGCACGACTCTGGAGTCACAGAGTTTGAATAGCCCTGGATGAGCGAACAATTCCACGGATGCCTGGATCGTACGCTGAGGGAGACATTGGAGATGCATATGCTGCTGAAGTTGTCGCCCTCAATGCCCTCCAAGATGCCAGCAACACCAACATCAACGCCAACGACGTTCTCAATTGTGATGTTGCTTATAATGGGGAGAGCATTCTTGTCATAATTGTTATCAGGATGTTCGCCGTAGTTTCCATTGATCCTTATGGCCATCGAAACATTGTGCATGCTCACATCGGCTATGTAGACGTTCCTTACATACCCTCCACGTCCTGGAGCGGTCTTGATTCTGATTCCATGCAATGAGTTAACAATGCGGATGCCCTCGGCCCGGACTTCAGATATGCCACCTGACATCTCACTTCCGATGGCAATTCCAGCACCGCCCCCTGTTTCTCCTGTGATGTTGCTGATGCTGATATTGGAGCTAGGCTGAGCAAAAGAAATGCCATACTCATCCCAACCACTTTTGATGACAACAACATCGTCTCCGTTTCTGACATAACAATGACTGATGCAAACATTTGTGGACGAATCTGGATAGATATAGAGTTGCATTAGTATTTCAAGTGAACATTACCAGGACAGATTTAAGCCTTTTATGATTGCATAATAAGATGGCCTCAAAACTGTTGTGTATTGTACATCCAAATAACTAGGCTATAGTTCGATTTCAAGCAGTACATAACGTTAGCAATATTCTGAATTAACACAAATTTTCATATTTAGATTACAGTTGCATCTCATCGTAAGCAGTACATCATCGTTAGATTATAGTTGAAAGTAAATTCGTTCAACTGGTTAACTGCAATCTGTACTAACATAGTGTGATCAATTTACAAAAGAATATTTGCATATTTATTAGAATCTCAGTTATAAATGCAAGTTAAAGTTAACTTTCAAAACACAATGGAAGGAAAATAACATTTAAAAGGGAGCATGTGAAATTATATTGCAAGAACTGATATTTTTCTTCCTTTTTGTGCTCCCAAGACACAGCAGTGTAAAAATGGACATAAACAGGTATAACACTAAGAATAACAGGGATAGAGACCTCAAGTGGAAGAAACAATTCAGAGCTTCATATTACCTGGATTAATGCCGTCGGTGTTTGGCGAATTCAAAGGTGCTAGGATTGTGATGTGCTCGACAATAACTTGGCTGTTTATTCAGCAAAAGCACTCTAGGTAATGAATTGTCATTTGAAGATAAATTCTTAAGTTTTAAAAGAAAGCAAGTATTTAAAACACCAACCTGCAGTATACAGGATGGATATTCCAGAACGGGGAGTTCTTGAAAGTCAAATTTGATATAACAACATTGGTTGAGTACATCAACTCGACAAGATGCGGCCTAGTATAGTTCAATGTGTTGTTATAGAACCAATCCCACCAAATGGCTCCTTGACCATCAATTGTCCCGTTAGCACCTACCAAGAGTGCCACATTTAAACACTTGCAAAACCAGCATAATAATAAAAGGTCGCTGATGCAAGCATAGACACAAGTTAGCTACTAACCAGTAATTATTACATCTGTCAAATGGGAGCCAAAAATTAAGCTCTGGTGCCTTCCTCCGGGGAGCTCTCTACCGCGCCCATAGGATGGAAGAGGGTCTATAACAGGCCAATCAGATGAGTGCTGCAGATACAGTATTTTCAATCAATAAAGTTGGAATTTACCACTATTTGTTCGGTAACCACTTCAAGAAAACATCATTTTGTAAAGCATATAAGAAGATTACATATATAGTTTTTCATTTAGAGGAAGTTGTAATCAACATGACAGTATAAGATATCATGGGCATGTGCATCATGTCATAAGCATACAAGAGCTGCGAGATATATTACCGGAGATCCGATTATTACTGCATCTTTGTCCAGCGACAGAGTGAGATGGCTGATCAGACTAAAACCGCCTGTCAGCCACCTTCCAGCAGGCACAAAGAGCTGCGCGCCGCCCTTGTCCGCAAATGAATTGAGGTAGAAGATGGCATTCTGGAATGCTTTGGTGTTGAGAGTCACGCCATCCCCGACAGCACCAAACTCAGTTATAGTGACACTATGGGGACGGTAGACGGTTGATGCCATGTCCGCGCAGTACATGCCGGATACGCTGGACCATTGGGTCTCAATTATTGTTAGGAAAACCAAAAGGGCTTGAAATACCTAGCAAAAAAATCCAAAGAGAGCAATGTCAGAAGTCATCGCGTACTCGCAGATTTGAAATAACCGAAGCAAAATACTAGCAGCAACATGGAACATGTGAAACAAAGAGTTGCAAGCAGGCTTCATTCTACTCTGTTGCCACGGACACGCAAGGTAACACAAACAGAGCAGAACAACGCCTCACGGAGAACAAAATCACTCTTTATGTCTGAATGAACTTTTTCCCACAAGTATCAGTAAGTACACCTAGAACACCTCCAACAGAGCCAAACAAACTAATCTTATCTTCGTTTATGTCCCCTGTTCCCCGCAAAACTAATGGCCCCTGCAAGCACATGTATAGGCATCCTGAACCCACAAAATGCGGAATATCATTTCACTCCAATTTCTGAATTCGCTATCGACAACCAAGCGTTTGGCATCAGGCACATGCTACGACAGGACAGGAGGACAGGGCGCACTACACCATAATTACGCCTCACCGAGAACAGAATCATTCTTATGTTTGAATGAACTTTTTCTCACAAGAATCGGAACCCTCCAGCAAAGCCAAGCAAGCCAATCTCATCTAGTTTATCCCCTCTGCTCCCCACTAACTAATGGTCCCTGCAAACACATGTATAAACCCAAGGCATCATGAATGAGTTCCCAAATGCACAGCATCACTTCCGTCCGACTCCTGAATTTCGCTGTCGTGGGTGCTCGGCAACAACTAAGCATTTTGGCATCAGGCACATGCCACGGCAAGACAAGAGGACAGTCAGGACACAATACAGCTCAGTATGCACATTCGATCCACCTCTGAACACAGGCTGGGTGAAGGGCGGATCACGCCCCAATGCCAGCGGGGATCACCCCGCAGGACCAGCCACCGGACCACCGCCGCCGCCGACGACGGCACCAGTCCGCCTCCGGCCAGAGGTAAGAAGGCAATGGGGGCGGATCCCGCCGCCGCCGCCGCCGTCCATCCATCTACGATCCATCTCCCCTCCGCCGCCGTCCGAGAAAAGAGATCGAGGAAGGATTGGGTCAGCGGGCACTTACAGGCGCGGATCTCCCCATCTTGCCGGCGGCGACAGATCTTCCCCTTCCCCTTCCTCCTCCCCACAGACGCCCCCTCTTAACTCGGGTCCGGTCAAAGCCCGCGCCTTGAATGCGGCGGCGGCGTGAACTGCAAACAAACAACAGGAAACCCATCAAAAGAAAAGGACACGGAGGAATATACATGGAGACAAACCGGCGCTGCTGGCTCACCCGCCGGAGATCGATCGGCGAGAGAAACCTCCTCACCTGCTCCGCTCGGTCAGGAGGGGAGGGGAGGAGCGAGTCAAGTGGACTGGGTGAGTGAGGGGGGAGTGATGCGGAGGGCAGGGCAGAGGGCAGACAGGGCGGTGGGCTAGGCCATGCACCCAATCATGGTGCCGCCAGCGAGTCCGCCACGGTGGTGCGCGCCATCGGGGTCAAAGTCGCGGCAGGCGCAGAGGAGGAGCAGAGCCTGGCTTTATAGCCACCCATCCAGCCGCAGCCGCAACGGAGAGGGGAATGAGGGAGGATGGATCCTGAGATGGCTCTCCCCTGCCTGCTGACTGTTCCACCCTAAAGTCCAGCCGAAGTGACAGCCGTTCGCCGTCACTCCTCGCCAAATCTCCTCCGTCATTTCCTTTTCTCATTTTCGGTTACCATATCAGGCCTTGTTTTCATGTTTTATCATATGTAGATAGATGTAGAAATGTGTAGCATCTTTTTTTGGAGGTACATGTGTAGGATCACCGTCTCCGCACATATGATTTTCCATGTGTCTGTTTTTACGGCAGCGAAAAATGTAAACTAATTTTATTGAACAGATACGAGTTGTGTAATCGTGTAGCATTAGCGTCTCGGGCGAGGGCGCGCGTGTTTCTCCGTTGCGGCTTTTTTACAGTGCAGACGCCGATGGTTGCCTACTCTGCGGGTGCCTGCGCCGCCGCATCAACCGCCTCCGCCTCCACCGCCATCATGTTGTCAGTGAGGTGGGCCTCGGCTTCCCTCATCCTGTCCTTCCCACGGCGGGCACACGGGTCCCGGGATGACTCATACCCCGGTGGACAGGTGATGGGGAAAGGGAGATTGGAAGGCTCCCGAGAAGATCGCGATGATCCAGCACCGAAGGATCCGAGCGCCAGATGCGCCGACACAATGGACTCATGCCGGACAGATCTCGCTGTCGGTCGGGGCCTGTCCTCTCGGGAGCGGCAGAGTGCACTGCGGACGACCATTGCCTCCTCCAAACCGCATGAGACGACACCCTAGTCGATGGATCTGTACTGGTCGTTGCCGGATCCGCTGCCTGCCATGTTGGAGGAGGCCGGAGATCACCAGACGGGAGCTTGGGGTGGCGGAGGGGAGTGGAGTGAAGTGGCTAGGGTTTGGCCTAGGCAGCTGATGGGGAGGATGTTGGGGATCGTTGCAGAAATTAAAATTTTCTACGCATCACCAAGATCAATCTATGGAGAGACTAGCAACGAGAGAGAGGGGAGTGCATCTTCATACCCTTGAAGATCGCGATGTGGAAGCGTTACAAGAACACGGTTGGAGGACTCGTACACGCAGCGATTCAGATCGCGGTCGATTCCGATCTAAGCGCCGAACAACGGCGCCTCCGCGTTCAACACACGTGCAGCCCGGTGACGTCGCCCGCGCCTTGATCCAGCAAGGAGGAGGGAGAGGTTGGGGAAGACAACTCCAGCAACAGCACGACGACGTGGTGGTGGTGGAGCAGCGTGGTTTCCAGCAGGGCTTCGCCAAGCACTACGAAGGACGAGGATGTGGAGAGGTAGGGCTGCGCCGAGAGAGAGAGAGAGGGAGAGAGAGAGAGACTCGTATGTTTGGCAGCCCCAAAACCCCCACTATATATAGGAGGAGGGGAGGAGGGTGCGCCCCCTCTAGGGTTCCCACCCCTAGGGGGGCGGCAGCCCTAGATGGGATGGAGGGGGGCGGCCAAGAGGGGGAGAGAGGGGGGCGCGCCCTAGGGTGGGCCTTAGGCCCATCTGCGCCTAGGGTTTCCCCCCTCTCCTCTTTCCCGCGCCTTGGGCCTTGGTGGGAGGCGCACCAGCCCACTCAGGGGCTGGTCCCTTCCCGCTCTTGGCCCATGCAAGCCTCCGGGGCTGGTGGCCCCTCCCGGTGGACCCCCGGAACCCTCCGGTGGTCCCGGTACATTACCAGTGACGCCCGAAACACTTTCGGTGGTCAAAACCTCACTTCCTATATATTATTCTTTACCTACGGACCATTCCGGAACTCCTCGTGACGTCCGGGATCTCATCCGGGACTCCGAACAACATTCGGTAACCACGTACAAACTTTTCCTATAACCCTAGCGTCATCAAACCTTAAGTGTGTAGACCCTACGGGTTCGGGAGGCATGTAGACATGACCGAGACATCTCTCTGGTCAATAACCAACAGCAGGATCTGGATACCCATGTTGGATCCTACATGTTCCACGATGATCTTATCGGATGAACCACGATGTCGAGGATTCAATCAATCCCGTATAAAATTCCCTTTGTCTACCGGTATGATACTTGCCCGAGATTCGATCGTCGGTATCCCTATACCTTGTTCAATCTCGTTACCGGCAAGTCTCTTTTACTCGATCCGTAACACATCATCCCGTGATCAACTCCTTGGTCACATTGAGCTCATTATGATGATGTCCTACCGAGTGGGCCCAGAGATACCTCTCCGTCACACGGAGTGACAAATACCAGTCTCGATTCGTGCCAACCCAACAGACACTTTCGGAGATACCCGTAGTGCACCTTTATAGCCACCCAGTTACGTTGTGACGTTTGGCACACCCAAAGCATTCCTACGGTATCCGGGAGTTGCACGATCTCATGGTCTAAGGAAATGATACTTGACATTAGAAAAGCTTTAGCAGACGAACTACACGATCTTGTGCTATGCTTAGGATTGGGTCTTGTCCATCACATCATTCTCCTAATGATGTGATCCCGTTATCAATGACATCCAATGTCCATGGTCAGGAAACCGTAACCATCTATTGATCAACGAGCTAGTCAACTAGAGGCTCACTAGGGACATGTTGTGGTCTATGTATTCACACATGTATTACGATTTCCGGATAACACAATTATAGCATGAACAATAGACAATTATCATGAACAAGGAAATATAATAATAACCATTTTATTATTGCCTCTAGGGCATATTTCCAACAGAGGACTATATGTGGGGTCGGGTGGGCCAGCGTGGGTCGGGTTCGACGTGGCGGACGCGCCCTGGCGCCCCATATCCGCTCTACGTTTGGGCTGGATATGAGGGGTGCCGGTCACACCGGGCGTTTGAGGCACCCGTCTAGGTCGGTTTTTTGTGACCGGTCATTTACCGGGTCGCCTGCCTGGGCGGATGAGGGGGTTTGGGGTGCTCGGTTGTAGATGCTCTAACGGGGGTGGATTATGGGGTTATCCACCGACGCAGCGTGAAGTAACTGGTTAGAGATCAAGCTAATGTTGTCTGCTTTTATTTCACGGTTCGGTCGATTCCAGCGTAGGCATAGGTGGTGACGACACTGAGTGAAAGCAATGAGTAAGAGGCGGGACGACACCGTGGTTTGTGGTCACCGAGGAGGGCGAGCCGGGATCGAGCTAGAGACAGGCAGCCACATAGTCATTGAAGTCAACAAGCCCGAGCATTGACCATATGGGCACGACATCAAGGTGATGGGTCTTTGCCCGAACAGAGAAGGGGGTTTAAAGAGTTGGCCCGGGGTTGGCAGAGGCGGCACTGGAGAGTACAGTTCAGGCTGGTGTCCGCTCACAAGCAACACTATTAGGAGAAGAAAAACAAAGAGGCAAGGGCCAAAGTGGGTGGGTGGGTGGGTGGGGGGGGGGGTTCGATGAATAGATGGTTCCACTATTTTCATAATGTGGCATTTTTCTTGACACGGATCGACTTGTGGTTAGATGATTAGGAGGATGGTGGTATTCACAACCCATCAGGGTTCAAGTCTAGCCGTAGACTTGACACCGATGCTTCTATTGTTTTTGAATTTATTTTAGGCTTTCCGGCGATGTTCGTTCGGTGGGAGGAGACGTCCCGTCGAGTACGAGGCATCTATGGTGACCTCGTCAATCTCAAGATGCTATGCCGGCTCAATCTCCCGGGGATGCTCATAGTAGGGGCAGGGCGTACGTGCGTGAGCTCTTAGGGATGACTTGTGTGCTCGTGTATTTTTTTTTCTTTTTGAAAAAATAACGCACTGTTTTTGTTTTTTGTATAAATGTAGATGTCCGCACTGTTCTAGACGTGTTTCGGGACATAAATTCCGCAGAGGAAAAACCAGATACGCGCTGGGAACCTAGCTAGCGGCAGGCAAGGTCAGTCCGGTGTACCTCCCGGTCAACATGACTACACTACACACGAGCTGGCAGCACTAGGCTTTGGACCCCGTGGCATCATGCCCGTGCCACAACAACCAACTCCCTTCTTTCCGTTCGTTCGCGCGAGGATCCAAAGCCCATGGCTATGTAGCTAGGCCGGGGCCCATTTCCATGGCGCTGTCCATCTTCGACTAGGTCTAGGCGCACGAGAGTCGGGTTAATTTTCCTCCGATCTCGCGCGACCACGGATGGATGGAACCGGATCCGGCTTGCCTGCTCCCTCTCCATGCTCCCATCCGTGCTCCCACTTCATCCTACGGCTGTTCTTTTCCTTTTTTCTTTTCTAATCTAATCATCTCCCCCCTGATTTTCAGGGGTGGGACCGGGCCTTATTTTCTTCCAATCAAATCAAGCCACGTATGCGGGAGCACGGATGGGAGCATGGAAGGGAGCAGGCAAGTCTCGTCCGATGAAACCGATCCAAGACGAAGTAGAAAGAGAAAAAAAAGATGGATGGAGAGACGCGTAGATAGACGGACAGAGCACGGTGTTGCTGCCAGCGGCGGCAGGAGTGGAGCGGGCACTTGGGCCTGCCTGCCTGGCTGGCCCCACTGTAAGGCAAGGCGGACAGGGCGCCCTCCGCGTATGTACGCCGTGGGCCACGCCTGGCAGCGGCAAAACGTGGTGTGTGCCCTTGTGGGGTGTCCGGCACCATCACGCCCAGCAACAACCTCAAACCCGCCAAGTTCACCGTCGGTCGCTCACGGTTGGCTGTGGACTGTGGTGTGGGGAATCTTGCGCAGGGCCGGTCGTGTGATTCCCGGTGGCGCCAGCGTCCAAGCCACCAGGCCCAGCCGAGGTTGGCCATGGCCGCCCGGCGTCTCGCGCCGCCGCCATTATTTTACTCGCCCCTCTTTTTCTCACAACGTCGTGAATAAGAGCATCTACAGCCGGGCTTGAGATCTCAAACACCGTGAATACACTCGGACACCCGGACGCGAGGCGGAGACTGGCCGGTGCCACCACCGTCCAAGCCATGTCCGTTGGCCGGCTGCACTCCCCAGAGTATTGGTTCGATCGCCGGAAAGATAGAGTGGGGCATGTGACACGAGCCGGCTCACGGGACTCAAGGCGCCCCCGTCTCCCATGCTCCTCATTGGAGCCCGGAACCCGAACAGTGCCAGTGGACGTCAGATCGATGATGGATCCATCGTGGGACGAGCCAACGACATCCACCACGGCGCGGGCGGTGCCCGGAGTGCTGCACCATACGAAGCGCCGGAGAATGCAACTCCCCTCGCTGACACCCACCGCCGCGAGGGATGCCGCCGCCTCCGAGGCAGCGGGTATGCCGTGCCATGTTTGCGCCGGACGACACCCATGCTGCGTCCATGGCCTCTGCGCGCCAACGGAGGGGTTGCGCGTCCGCCACCTGGTTAAGACGCCAGACGGACCGCACAGCCTCCGGTGAGGCAGCATGGCACACCTAGCGCCGGATCCATATATCATTTGGGCGGACGCAATGGATTCCCGACGAAAAGGAGTCCGAGCGCTGCCTCGCACGGGCCTCCCTGGAGCGGCGGAGCGCAAGCCGGACGGCCACCTCCTCCTCGGGGGCCGCATGGGATGAGCTCGAGGTCGACGGATCTGGAGGTGAAGGACATGGATCCGTTGCCCGCCATGCCGGAGACGGCCGGAGTTCTCCGAACGGGAGCTTTGGTGACGGAGAGGAGTGGAGTGAAGTGGCTAAGGTCTGGTCCAACGAGCGGATGGTGAGAAATGTATGTGGGTCGGGTGAGCCAACGTGACAGACGTGCCCGGGCGCACCCTATCCGCCCCATATTTGGGCTGAATATGAGGGGGTGCCGGTCAGCTCGGGCGTTTGGGGCCGTTTGAGGCGCGTTTCTGAGTTGAATTTTTGCGCCCAGTAACCACGGCGTCCTTCCGGACGCTTGAGGCGGGTTCGGGGTGACCGGTTAGATGCTCTAATGTGCGCTAGCTGGTGGCACCATGACGTCTGTGCTGGCTACACGTGTGGTGTGTGGCATTTGTGGTATGCATGCCACTACATGACGAGCTTGTTTGGTTTATGACTAATTTTGCCACAATTAAATTTAGACAAAGTGTGGCTGTCATAAAATGTGACTAATAAAATGACCACCACAAACGTGGCAAGATTTAACAAAGTCTATAACATATGGACCATATAACTAAGAAAGTATGAGCCACAAGTGCGACAATGAATTTAACACATGTTTAAGATATTGTGCCATGACCAAGGTTAGTGGTGGCAACACCGGGAACCAAACATCCATGCACATGCCGTATCGATCGATCATCGCCCTGGACGGCATGGCAACGCCAACGCCAACGCATTGATTGATTACATGTACGTACGTGTGGCTCTTTCAGTGTCGCCGCTCGGGATACGATCCATCGATCCTCCTACTGTGCACGAGTTACCTGCTCCGGATGCAACGTGCCGCTCCACAGCGTGCTACGTACAGTGCGTGGCCTCGAAGCCCGCGGAAGCAGCCATGCCATGCCGGGCGTGCACCGGTCGTCGTTTGCATTTCAGAGGACGGACGCGGTACGGCGAAGAAAAGAAGACAAGACGGATGCTCATTACGAGCTTGCCTGGACGGTCACGTCCGCCTCGCCGTGACCAGTGCGCCAGCAGACATTGTACATCGCCGGCCGGCCCTGGCTGAACAGCACATGTACATCGGCTTCAGGCGAACTGCCTACTGGCTGTGTGTGCTCTCTGCTCAACTGTTGGAAAGTAAATCTATATGCCTGCCTGACACACGATACGTGCGCACGCAGATATCAGACTCAGACTCGCCGGCGGGTCCTCCGGCCGGCAGGTTTCCGTCCAGGTCGCCGGCCGGCGGCAGTGGCCTCGGTCGCATCAACCGATAAGCCGCCCAAGTGCCGAGTGCGTCCACAGTTTCAGCCAAAAGCCCCAGGGCACTGAAACTTTTGCGACTGTCAGCAGCATGGCCCCAAGGGCCAGTGCACGCGCGTGAATGTGATGACTCCACCATTGACAGGCAAGTCCAACCAGCCTTGCCGGCCAACATCCCTATATATTTTGAATCCGGGAAGAAAAAGAGTAGATTATGACTGATAATCACCGTCCATTACGTACGTCTTGCAAGCGAATGATGGTCTACAGTAACGCCATGCATATACAAGAGCGAGTACAGTACCTTTAACCTGTCAGGTAATCAAGGTCATCAATTGGCCGCGGCGAGGCATGCAGCTGCAAAGTATACTAGCCTTAAAGATTAAGGGTCGCTAGCCCGAGCATATATAATTGCACTGGATCTTTGTCGGTCTTAGTGACCGGCCTAGACGATCGATCCTACTGCTAGGTAGGTCCCGGCGCATGCATCATGTCTAAACCTGATGTCCCATTGGCCATCATGCAGCAGCAAAGCTTTTGATCGACGGTGATTAACTACCTTTTCTCTAGTTAGTTTATTCGGCGAGAACCATCCATCTGGCCAATGGAGCAAGACGCACTTTTTGGGCACTGATCTCATCTTGCTGGTTAGTTAGCGATTACTATAGCCAGCGAGGTACATTACATACACTGACGGAAGAAGAATCATTAACCATCTTTCTTTTTTTTGAGAATCATTAGGCAGCTTGATTGATTGGAACCTGCCTCTGTCTAATTGCAAAGCTCCGTCACAGCAGACAAGGAGGCAGGCAGGCGATGCAGCCCCCAAACACAAGAGAAGGCCGGTGCACATGCGTCAACCAACGGTTATTTTTCTCTGTAGATCAGACCAAAGTGAAGGGCGGCAATCATTGAAGGGTAAAAAAAAAAGAAACTAATAGTAGGAGCTTGTAGTTGTATAGCATGGACCATGGAGCCTTGTGGAGGCAAATGCATGCACATGGACTACTCAAATCCAGATCCTGACAAGAACCAAGGTAGTATGAGATGTCTTTATTATTAATACCCCAGGCCGCCCAGAATATTTATAAAAGAGGTAAGTATTTTTGATTATCCAGGATTAGGCTTTGATCAGCAACCGACACACACAAATTCCTTTGGTCATGCCTGCTGGTATCTTTGGCTGTCCTATTGGATTCGATGATACCAACTGAACCACTGATCACTAGTGTGTATATTCTCCATGTTCTAACTGCTACCGACGGATGTACTACCTGATCGATGCTCCTACATTTAATTTTAGTCCTCTTTCGTTGATTACCTCTAAGGCAGGGAAGATGCAACTAGTAGTAACTAACTACTGGAACACTCAGGGCGTACGTACAGCAACTGTAGTTGCATGATCATTATGGCAATGCACCAATAATTCTGAATCTAGCTTGGGTGAGAAGAGCGTCCCCTAATAAGTAGCCACAAATGTACAGCAGGATCACATCAGTGTCTGTCACCTGCATGAAAAGACAGAGAGAGTCGATGGGGATCGGCGAGATGCATGCATCTCCTGGACAATGAATGACATGCTAACTCATGATTAACTCAGAGCTGGCTACCTACCTACCTGATCCCATCTGAATGTTTGGGTCGGGCAAAAAATGAACTCAGGTTAGGTCTTTATATGTAGACTGAACTGGAGCTAACCTGTGCTCGAACGAGCAGGGAAGATCGACGTAAATGAAGGAAGAAGATAAGGATCAGAGGAGCTGTTGATTGATTGAAGGCAATAATACAGTCTACGGAGCAAGCAGTGAGTGTGTCATGCCATGCACATGGCTGCATGTGTATACATGAGCTCATGCAGTACGTGTGTGTGGTGAGACCTGGACTGATCCGAAAAGTTTGGACCCAGCTGGGTCTACTCATCCACTCTCTGCTGGGCACTGCACCGTATGACATTTGCAATAGTGTTTGGCTGGCCAGTGAAAGATGAAAGGCGACCAAATGATTTTTCAGTGACCGCACATCTATGTGATGGTTATGGGATCAAGGCATCTCCAATGCGGACCATCGAACTTTCGCTCGCAAATGTCCACGGACATCTGGTTGGGCGGAGGCCCTCCAACCAGTGTGAGTAGCAAATGCCGATCCTTGCCCTTGCCCTCAACCTAGGCACACGGGTGGCCGGTGCAAGCCCTCCGACGGTTGGATCAACATCATCGTCGCCACCGGCTTCAACATTAACGGTCTTGGCGGAATGGGGAATGGCTGCTTACTTGCTTTGTCCATTCAACTTGAACCAACAATGCATCAGCTTGAATGGCTTGCCCTCGGCCTTGCGGTACAAGGCGGAGGCCCGTTTGGCTAGCAAAGCAAGACAACGAAATGATCAACAAGCTGCAACATAGAGCTGATCAATCCAATTACCAACACATAAAGCATGAAGAAAGAGAAACTTACGAGCTCCAGTAGTGACATGCCACTTGGCCATTGGTTTTGTTTTACGCGCCACTATATTTGTTTTCACACTTTGCCAAAAAGCCGAGCCCTTTTGCTCTGTGCCTTGAAACGAATCAACACTCGTGGCCAATCATGCCTCACACAACAATCCGTCCTCTTTGTTCAAGAACGACGAACCTCTCTTCTTCTTTGCGTCTGTATCGAGTATGCGGCTCCAACTGCGGCGAGTAGTTGCCCTCAAATTTTTCGTCCTCGCGGGCGCCCCCATTGTGGATCATGTTCACCATCGCCTCATCGGTGGCCTCCTTCCAGCTTGGGGGAGGCATTCTTCCGAACAGTGATCGAGGAGCGCCGGACGAGGGCTCTTCGGACGGAAACCGTGGGCGGACGAGCTATGGCCACTGTGACTCCATGAACAAGTACTTAGTGTTGAGGTCGACGACATACGACACGTGTTGTTCTCTAGGCGCTCCCTCCGATTTTTTTTATTTTTCCGCACGCGTTTTCGGCTTTTTAGATGGTTTTTTTCCGGTTTGTCACCGGTCTTTTCTAGGTTTTCGACATTTTGTTTTGGAAAAAAATTCTTTTTTATATGAAAAACACATTTTTCTTTTTTTCTTCCGTGAGAGGTATGGCTTTGCTTTCGCGAGAGACACGATTTTGCTTTCACGAGAGGCACAACCGTGCCTCTCGGAAACGAAAAAAAGACGCATTTTATATCTTTTTTTTCCGCGAGTGCCTCTCGGAAACGAAAAAACCCGTGTTTTTTCTTTTTTCCGTGAGAGGCATGATTTTGCTTCCGCGAGAGGAAACGGAAAAAGGTGTCTGGATATTCATCGGTGTCACGTCTCTCTGTGGGCTGTATTAATTTTTTATGGCATGGGCTGTATTGGTCCTATTTGTTTTTTTTAGGGGTGACAAAGGGCTGGATCTAGACCACTGGGCATGGTTCTATGCGGGCCGTTGCCCGAGGCCGGCCTCAACTCGCCCATTGGGCCTGGTTCTCCGAGAAAATGGCAACTGATTCACAAAACCCTAGTAAGCCCTCCCCTGTTTTGCTAAAAAAAAAAGTGAGCCCTCCCCGCCCCCGCCGCGCGCACGACCAATCCCATCCCCGGCTAGGCGAGAGAGCAGCCAACCGTCTCCGGCGCCGGCGGCAGGCGAGGATGGGTCGCGACAAGTCCCGGAGGCTCTCGGGCAGCCGAGACTTCCGGCAGCGGCTGGTGCTGGCGACGCTGACCTCCACCCCGATCACCATCAGGGACATCCGCGCCGGCGAGGGGGGCCTCTGCCCGCACGAGATGTCCCTCCTCCGCCTCCTCGACAAGGTCTCGGACCAGCACGTCATCGACGTCAACGACACAGGCAAGGCCGCGCCGGCCCGTGGCTTCTTCGATTTGGGATGGTGGCTAATTGTGGTGGGTTCGTTCGTGGGCAGGGACGAAGGTCGGGTACAAGCCCGGGGTGATCGTCGGCGGGAAGGGCCTGGAGCACGACTGCGGGGTGCACCGCGGGATCGGCTACTTCATCGAGCCGCTCCTTCTGCTCGGCCTCTTCGCCAGGTCGCCCTTGTCCGTTCGGCTCAAAGGTGAAGAGCGTTTGCTTACCCTGTTTCTGCTTGAGGTCAATTGATTCGATTGCCATGTTTTCTATGGAACTCCGGAATTGCGATACAATTGTAGCCAGAGGTTGTGCGATTAGGTTGTTCTAGAATTGTTAGTCAGTCTGATGCATTGTTGGGTTCAATGGGTTGTTTCAGTTGGTGTATATGTGACTTACGTGAGTGGACTCTGTTCTGATGTGGATTGTTTTCACAAAGGTGGTTTTATTGGGGTTTGGTTAATTTGGCTGAATTCACTGTCGCCGAGTAAGCAAACCTTCTTAGCTCTTTCCCATGAACTCATGATCCTTGTGGCCATTTATTTTCCCTAATGAAGATGCTCTGTTAACATCAGGCTTCACAAGCTTTCATAAGCCAACATCTGCAAAGGACTAAATAAAATACTCCCTCTGGTCCATATTAATTGTATTACAATATTGTACTAAATCCATGACAATTAATTTGGATTGGAGGGAGTAATACTTCTTTAGTTCTGCACAAGATTGATGGTCATTGTTGTTACTGATCATACAAGCACCTTTACGGAGTCTAAATTTGATGCCATGCTTGTAGGAATCACAATTTCTCTAGAAGGTTGATGGCCATCGCCGTTACTGATCATACAACGTCTTTTGCTTCTGAATTTAGTATGTGATGCCATTGTTTTTAGGAATCACAAATGATACAAAGGACCCTTCTGTGGATACTTTCCGGATGGTTACGTTGCATATGCTCAAGCACTTTGGCGTTCCTCTTGAGGGGCTGGAGCTCAAAATCGAAAGCCGGGGATCTCCTCCTCGTGGTGGTGGTGAAGTGCTTCTCTGAGTTCCCAATATAAACAGTACACTAAAGGTGTGTTGGAGCTTACTTCTGCTCACGTTTCATGATTTCTGTTGACATTCCCGTTCTAATATCAAGTGTTTTTGCAGGCAGTTAATTGGATTGATGAAGGAATGGTAAAGAGGATAAGAGGTGTAGCATTCTCAACGAATGTATCTCCACAGATTGTAACCCGTATCTTCTATGCTGCACGTGGACTCTTCAATAAGTTCATTCCGGATGTTCATATCTTCACCGACAGTAGAGCTGGTGGTTTGTACGTTTCCAGCTTGAAGTAGAACCTGTTGAATATTATTAGTGACACACCGCTGTTCAAAAATTTAAATGTATTCATCTTTTGTCAGGTCAGCAGGCTGTGGCGTATCTGTAGTTGCTGAGACCACAACAGGCTGTCTGATTTCTGCAGATGCTACTGTGAGTTATCCCAATGTTGATGAAATGAGTGAACAATCTGAGAAGCCTGAGATAATGTCTCCAGAGGATCTTGGTGAGCAAGTTGCATCGATGCTGCTAGAAGAGGTGGCTCAAGGAGGAGTTGTTGACTCAACACACCAGGTCTGGTATTTCATTCCAGTTTATTCCTTTCTTATATTATTTAGCAGGCTGGTGGCAGATATTTTTATATTGTGTCTGATAATTTGTGTTTTCTTTACACGCCTCTCGTATGATTCACAATCACTACTGTGTTTTTTTGTCTACTCTGAAGCACTTGGACCGTTCTGCAACAATAATGGTCATTTATTTTGGCTGATGATGTTGTAGGAAGATAAATCGGCAATTCTAGCACTTTTTCCCCCTCGAGAACACAGCAGGGGGGAATCCTTTCTTCCATTGTATTAACTCAAAAGCCAGCCACGAAAGCTGGATAAGAATTACAAATTCAAACTGAACATAGTAAGCATGGATGTAGTCTGTTAGAATGATTGTTTTATGCATGTTCTTCTGCCAACCTAGTCCTTGGTTCATTTTGGCAAGATGATGTCTGAGGCCGTGTCTGCCTTTCCTTCTATGGCTCTTTTTGAATCTTGCTTCAAAATGCTTCTTCTGTTAAGTCACATGATGTTTCTCTTGTAAACAACTTGCAGGGCCTTCTGTTCATGCTGTGCGCTCTATGCCCGCCCGATGTGTCAAAGGTTCGCGTGGGACAGCTGACACCGCGCGCCATAGAATCACTTCGAAACATCAAGGAGTTCCTTGATGTCAAGTTCATCATCAAGCCCGACCCAAACTCAAACACGGTCACTCTAAAATGTGTTGGTGCAGGAGTGAAGAATCTTGCTCGGAAGATTTCATAAACAGAACCATCATGAACCTCATCTAGGATGGAAAACAGTGTTTTGGAACCGCAACACGAGAATCTTCCCCGTAGTAGTTTTGATGTAAGCTAGTTGATCCAGAATGGATCTGCCTATAGAGTACCCTCAATTGTATATCGTAGATCTAACAGAGCAACTACTTCTGTTTCCTGAGAAAACATGGGTGTGAGCTTCACATTGAGATTTCTGGTATTTGGTGTTAGCATTCAGCATGCACACATTTTGGTGCGCTTTTACTTCTTACTTCTTACTAGCCTGGAACATCTAGCAACCTGTGACTACAAATCGCGCATGCCATTGTACTAAGTGTCAAAAGGTCCGAAAGGTAATGGAAAAGAAGATGAAGCTAGCAAGAAGATCATCTGATATCATATCATATTTCATAGAGAATGAACTCCATACTCACCTAACACACATTTCATAGCTATAAGCAACATTCTGCTCAGCTCAGTCCATTATACACACACACACACAGGCACAAAATTATCCCTCTGAATTCATTTATCCACCTCTGTACACAAGTGAATATCATGTCAACAAGAGGAGCACATCAGCACATGGATGCTACACCTTCACCTTGACATAAGCAAAGGTGAACATCCAGATCAGAGACATGACCCAGCTGCAGTTCAGGGAGGCGGCGCCGCTGCTGGTGTCGGAGAAGCCCGCCGGGTTGCCCGGGCCGTACATCGAGGTCCCGCCGGGGTAGTTGTTCGCGTTCAGCACCGTCGAGCCTGACCCTCCACTGCTGACCGCCGGTCCCGTCCCCGTCGTGGTGCCCACCGGCCCGAAGCTTGGCGTCACGCCCACCGGCCCTGTGGTGCCGGTCACTGCCGGGTTGTAGCCGGCGGCAGAACTGCACATGCCGCAATTGCATGATCAGCTTAGCATAAGAACTTAAGAAGTGTAAGAATTCGACTGTTTGATTTGAAATTCTTGACAAGATCATGTGTTCTAGAGACATGTCTTGAACAAAGTTGTTCATTCTTACCCTGAACCTGACGATGTCTGGAACATGCAAGTTCCTGAACCTGAATAATTCAGCAGCTCGTCAGTGATTATCAGAAGGCGTTGCTAACAGTTTCAGAGTTAGCTGAAGAAGATCAAGTGATGGAGTGGGAGTGAGGGTTTGGTTACTTGGGTTGGTGGCGACGAGCATGCCGGCGCCGCCGAAGTCGCAGCTGGCCGGCGAGGGGCTGCGCTGGTAGTAGGCGTTGAAGGCGTAGGAGGCGTGCGCCTGGATCGTGTTGGGGTTGTAGCAGCTGCCCATGGGCTGCAGCGCCGAGCAGTCGGCGCCGCCCATGCCGCACGCGAAGTCCAGCCCGTCCTGCAGCGCCGCCTCCGTCACCCCGGCCTTGGCCACGCACCACGTGGACTGCCCTGTCCCGGCCCCCGCCGCCGGCTGCACTGTGGTCGGCGTCGGCACCGTCGTCGCCGGCGCCTGGTACACCGGGGTCGTCGGCGCGCTCCCGACGGCGACGCCGCCACCGGCACCCCCGCCCGGGTACATAGTGGCCGGGTTGGTGATTGGCGACGTGCCGGGGACCGGCGTCGGCGTCGTGGCCGGGTTGGTGACCGGGGCGGTGAACGGCGCCGGCATCGTAGGCGCGGCGACCGGGTTCGTGAACGGCGCCGGCATCGTCGTCGGGTCGGGCGTGGCCGACGGCTCCGGGTACAGCGGCGGGAGGTTGGGGTTGGTGGGGAACCCGGTGCCCGTGCCCGGGTTGGTCGCCGGCACGGTGACGATGCCGCCCGGGGACGCCGGGTTCGTCGCCGGCACCGTCACCGGGTTCGTCACCGGCGCGAACACGTCTCGAGCCGTCGTCTCCCTGGCTCCCCCAAGGAGCTCCCGCCGGCGCCGCGAATTACTCGAGACGTCGACAACACGACCCATGAAGCTCTCCCTGCCCAACGACCCGTCCTCGGCGCCGGCGGCTACCGTCACGCCGGGCACGGTCTTCCTGGCCTGCGCCGAGCCGTGCGAGAGCAGGAGCATACACAAAACCAAGCTGAGAGCCGGAGCCTCCATTGATGGAGCAATCGGCAATGGTTGCTTGCTGACTAGGCTATGGAGGAAACGGAGCTGGAAATGCGAGGAGAAAGGAGCTAGTTCACCAAAGGCGAAATTTAAAGGCTGGACGTGCGTGATACAAAGCGGAAAAAGCACGAGCAATAGGGGAGAAAAAAAGGCGGCAAAGCGGATCGTAATTCGTTTCAGATTATAATAGTTGCAATTTGAAAATGCAATGCAATGCATGATGCTCCTTTTCTCTTTCTGCTTTGAAACAGCATTTCAATTTTCAAATACAGGTGCACATCCTCTGCTGTCGAGAAAAAGAAGAAAGATGTACCTGGTGCTGAATAACATAAAATTTCAATGTTATCTTGTCACTTTGATCATTCTCATTTCAGTCGCAGAAGATGCACAAAAGAGTTTGTGCCGACGATTCGACGAAATACGGCGAAAAGGAATTTATGTATATTGCATCATGACACTTGAGAATGCTGATTCAGACAGGGGTGGCAATGGCAATATGGCATCCCTGATTGGTTTGTTTTCATCAGGAGAAAAGCATACGTGTAGAAGGTGGTGATAGTGTGATGTAACTGCACACACACTGGCAAGCGACAGTCATTTGCTTGCTGTTCTTGTCAGCAGACAGTCACACAAAAGGGAAAAATGCTTTGCTCTCCACAGAGGTTTTCAGGTCCAATCGACGACAAAGGTGCTTTCTCTGTGTGGTGACTGTCTCTCACACACAAAAATGGCCCTGATCTAGTAGTCTTGCACTGATGATCACTGTGTGTCCATGTCAGTCATCCTCAATCCAATCCAATCCAAGTAGACTTGCTGTTCTGGTAGTGGTAGACTTGGCTCTGAAGAAGAAGAAATTTCAGTGTTTGGACGAGATGGGGCATAGCAGATGGGCTCCAAAAAGGCTGCTCTTGGTTGCTCATGCCATGTGCATGCACCAGCTAGCACCTCAAGGAGTGGATTCTTGCTTAATTTGCACCATTGCTCTCTGGAATCACTTTGTGTCAGCAGATGTGTGTGTGCATCTCTCTAGCCAGAGTGGGTTCTTGCCGTTTCCCTTTTACGAAACGGCCGCGGCGAGCTATTTGTGGCCAAAGATGAGAGTGCAAAGATCAGACAGAGAATTACATGTACTCCCTCTGTAAAGAATATAAGATCGTTTATAGATCACTAATAGAGGGAATAAGAATTAATTACACGGATTAGATGCTAGAATCCACTGGACCAATGCAGGTATGAAGCTGCCGTGGCTTTCTGAACCCTGAACTGTGAGGCAACAGGAATCTGCCAGGATCAGAGGATTCAGTACATTCTGTTGCGTTCCTTGTTGGTTGCCAGAATCGGCAAGCAGCGCTACCTACCTGGCTACATCAGCAGGATGCAGGCCGGTTGCATTCCATTTCCTCCTCATATCTCCACCTGAAAGATTTTTTTCTGAAATTTAACCATGAACATAATTTATATATGAAAATTTAGTTCTGTCATGATAGCTCTTGAGACACATCATTTTGACCGGGAAAATCAAGGGGGGCGGATCGTAGGGCTTTGGCTGCTAGATTTGTTTTGTGAGTGCTATCAAGTTGCGATCTTCGGCCGATGGAGCCTACCCCTCTTCTTTCTGAAGCTAGGATTAGGATCGATCTGACCCTGCATATGCTTTTTGTTAGCACGCAATGCTAACAGTGCCGGCCATTAAAGTCCTTCTGGCCACACCGGATGGAAGCACTCGCATTGCTTATCAACATTTTATCGGGGGCCACTTTCGATCGATTCGCGTGAAAGTCGTCGAACGAATTCATCGGCGGCGATAATCTTTTTCGTAGTCTATCGTCATAGATAGGGTTGTGATATTATTAACCATACGCAGCGCACATGTCTATGTGGAGTTGTCACTTTGCTGATGACAACAAAGGTGCTGATTGGAGAACTTTGCAGTGTTTCCTTTGATATAATTCTTTAGGTGATTTTTCGGTAGAGAATAGAGTACACAGTTTCTCTCTTGGCCCACTCTGGTATATGCTACATTGCCATATAGGTAACTTGATCATCAAAGAAACACATCATGAGATCGATCGCATCAACATGTGCTTGGCTGAGTTTTCCTTGTATAAAGCAACTAACCAAGGAAGGACAAAGGTTCCATTTCTGCATGCTTATGTTAATTATATAAAAAGAATTAGAGAATACACAAATTATAAAAAATTATGACCATTAACAATACAAAACATATACCATATAAAAATATTTCATGATGAATCTGGTACAGATATGGTATTGTAGATGTTGACTTTCCTTACAAAGTTGATCAAAGTGTAGAAAGTTTAACTCAGGACAAACCTTATACGCAGTTTAATTTGGTATAAAGAATGAAGCACATGTTTGACGGATAGGGATAATTAGAGCAACCCTGGCAAAGCCGCAAAAGGCCTCAAATTGCATAATAACCGTCAATATGGAGGCAGAGGGCTAAAAAAACATTCTAGCAAAGTCGCTATCCACCCCTAATTGCTATAGTTTTTGGAGCTCCCTCCATATGTGGCCCATCCACATTTGGAGGACGTGGAGACCTTGTTTGGAGCTTGTTCTAAACCCAACTGCCAGCACGAGAGGGAGGTTTTAGTTTCTTCTTTCTCAGGCCACAAGCCGGATTTGAAGCAGTAGGGCCTCACACACCATCGCAAGGCAATCACCCTGTTATTATGGCGCGACCGCACCATGAGATTCCCATGGTTGCCGGTTGGATGGCTGCCACGCGATAATATATCTTAGCTTGCGTGTGAGCAGCCCGGGAGTAGGGTTGTGAGTGGGACCACGTTTCTCACTAGGAAGCATGCCCCTTCATGGCCTCCCGCCTCCCCAACTGCCCTTTTAATGGCGCTCGAGGCTGCCTATAAAAGGCGGCCACCCTCCCCTCTTTCCATATAAATTGCCCTCTCACCTACGTCTAACCCACCCCTTCCTCTCCAATGGTGCAGTGGAAAGACCTATCCCTTCTTTGGCTTTGGAGATGAGGTGGAGGAGAAGATGTCGGTAGATTAGTTTGGCCCGTACTAGGAGCAGATGGAAGTGGCCCTTGTCGAGCTCAAAGGATAAGGCGGAAAGGGAGCGGCGGATCTGGGACCGCGCGCTCGCCCCCACCCCCCTCCCCACATCACCGCCGACGCATGGCCAGTCTGGGGCACGGCCGCCGAGGTGCATTTCCAGGCCATTGAGGACCACATTGCAGCATTCGTGCTCGAACCCCACCCCACCCCCGCCGGCCATGGCCGCGGTGGCGGTGGCCGCAACTATTAGCTACTTAGTTTATACTTTAACTAATTATTAGTTGGTCTATCATGTAAAAGTCGCACTGTGACTATTTGCTGCCCAGATTAATCGGAATGAAATCGAATTGAATCAAATGTGTTCTGAATTTTGGATTATTGGGGGAAAACATATGAACCCATGACAGATGGGTCCTACTTGCATGGAAATTATGTAGGCGCATTATGACGAATTTGTGTTTGCGCACAACCTCAACAACCATCAAACGCATAGCGGGCTCCATATGCCATATGGCGACCATACATATGTCAACTCTACTAGTGACATGGCGTCGTTGGAGCGCCACTTGCTCAATTTCGACCTATTGGCATTGATTTGGTAATCGTAGATGTTGACCTTTTCGTAAACTTGATCAGAATTTGATTTAGGACAAGTTACATGCACTGTGATCGGGCAAGGAGGGAGCATATTCTGGCCCGGGGGGAGATAGGGAGAAGACCGGGTAGGATATGATGCATATAGAGTATGTGATTTGGGCTTTTGGACCTGCTGGTTTTGGATACTGGTTTCCTCTTATAAACTGGATTGATCAATTGTGTTATTCTCACTGAATCACCACCAGACTTGCTCAACTGGACCCGGGATGGATGGATATGTCTCAAACTTTTGCTCCTTGTCAGTTGCCACCATGCATGGTCCGCGTTGACCCTAGCCGCTAGTCTTGAGCAAATCCGCTGCAATGAACCATAGACAAAAAAAGAAAAGAAACAAGCAGCTAAAGTACGTAGCTAGCTATTGGCCGATGGATCAAGACGAAGGAAATGGAAGAGAAGATGAGGCAAGAGCCAAGTGGGGGAGGGTAGGGACTAGTCTAAGCCAGGGATGAGAATTCAGAAATAAAGAGAAAAGGCAGCACTTTGCTTAACAGCTAAGGCCAAGAAGGAATGTGAATGGATCGTGCCATCGGGGCCTGGGAATTTGGGATTGGGATCGGGGGGTCGTTGATTAAACTAAGCGAGGATTAAAGCAGGCAGCGGCGCCCGATCGAGATCGATACGATTCGCACGCACGGCGCTGCACGAGGGAGCATGCATATGCATGCATGCACACGTCGGTCTGACTGACTGTCGAAAAGGAACAACAAGAAGAAAAGGTGGCACAGGAGTACTATACTATATGGCCAACGAGCAACCAATAGCATGCACGGTAAAGCCAGCTGCTGGCTATATGATGTTGTCGCGTCAATTATAGCTAAGTTTGCTGCTATCGCTCGCGTTGCTCTCTAGGGGGGCGGCACGAGCGAACCCTAGCCGCCGCCGCCCCGTCCCTCGCATCTGTAGCCCGCGGCCTGGCCGCTGCCGGAGGAGGCCGACGGGCGAAGCCCGCCTCGGAGGACGGCAGCGGCAGGGCACTCTTCTCCTCGCGGCGGCGCGTTGCCCTGGACGGCGTGGCGGCGGAAGCCGGCGCGGTGGATCCGGTGGTGAACCCGTTGTCAGTGCGGCGAGGAGGTTCTGCGTGGCTGACCGGGGTCGCGCGCGAGGGATTCAGGTCGTCTGGATCGATCTTGCGTTGGCGCCTTCGTCTTCAGCCGGCGCGGTCATGGCGGCGACCCTGGCATGCGGCGGCGGCCATTTCCCCCATGGCCGGTGGGTTGAGTCTTTGGCTTGCCTGACCGGGTGTTGGTGGCGGCGGTTGTTGCGGATCTGGCGTCCCGGCCAGATCCGTCGTGGTTCGGCTATGGCCGGCCGGCGGCGCGTGATGGGGCCGGGGTGGGGCGGCCGGAGGTCCTCAACCGGCTTTTCGATGACACCATACGTCTACATGGCGAGGGTGTGCTCGGATCCAGTCAGCGGCGAGATCGTAGTGGCGCTACTTCCGGCGAAAATCGCCCCGACTTCGGTCACGGCGACGATGACGGCGTCTCCGACGCCCCCTGTTGAGGCATCGTCGTTGCAAACTGCGTCAACATGATCGCGATGTTCCGGGGGAAACCCTAGATCTGGGTCTACCGGATCGGGCGATGACAACGCCTTCGATGGCTTGCTCCCTCCTGAGGGCATCGTTTTGGAGCAGGAGCTGGCTGAAGGGGACGAGGAGGAGCGGTGTTTCATCTACCGCAAGGCCGACGACGGATCCCGGCGGCATGGCGCTGTGGAGTTTCGACGACGGGCGCGTGTGGATGGACTCGCGCAGGAGGACGACGCTGTCTAGCGTCATGGTGGCGTCGATGACAGATTGACCTGGCACGGTAGATGCAACAGTACAGCTCTGAAGATGGATTGGTGGCAGGTGGCTGCGGCGGCCTCATACCCGGCAGACGTCTTGGTTGAGGAGTGCGCCGGACTGGTAGGTGCCCCATACCCGGCAGGTGTCCTGGCTGGGACCTCAGGTCTTAGGTGTTAGGTTTGGCTGCGAAGTCTGTTTGGTATTAAGCCCAGACTATCAGCATCCCTACATCAACTAGATATGAGTAGCGACAGATGTTGCCTAGATGGTGGCTTCAGTCTTACTGTTGTATGACTTTGTAAGGTCATATGTGAATAATTAATAAAGTGGCTGCATGCATTGTCCAGATGCAGAGGCCGGGGGTCCTCCTTCATTTCTAAAAAATAAATAAATTATAGCCAAGTTTATAGTCCACGAGTATAATAGTTAGATGTAAATAAGTATTACTTCATTGATACATGACCCACCTACCTTTCTCACAAAGTCTCTAGGAGCACGTGCTACAGTCGGCTATTAGTTTGTACTAGCCCGCTTGTCTTCTATCCCCTCTTCTCTCTCTCTTTTAACTCAGCAAAGTATAATAATTAGATGTAAATAAGTACTACTTTATTGATACATGACCCATCTCCCTCTTTCACAAAGTCTCTAAAAGCATGTGCTACAGTCGGCTGTTAGTTTGTAGCCCGCTTGTCTTCTATCCCCTCTTCTCTCTCTTTCAACTAAGCAAAAATATACTATATTTTAAGTCTTATAGCCCGGCTACATCACCTTATTATTCTTGCTTTATGTTGATATGGTACTATACTAATCGAGTGAAGATTACTGGAACATTCTTCGCTCGATCCACCAATGGGATCACAAAGGCATGTGCCACGCGACCTCTCTTCCTAGTTTTTCTTTTGAGACAATCTTGTGAAACTTTATTAACCCGTCACAATGTTTACAGGGACGAAATGAAGATCTCCCGGATGGCCTAACCACACATGGCGGCCAACCGCGAGGGAGAGAGAATGTTTCGCTAGATTGTGAGCTTCATAGTTTGAGCTCATAAATTCATGACCTATATTGCAAGATAAAAAGCTACAAGAGTGTTCCGAAATCTCCCGAAGTACAGCTCCATAAGTAGCTAGCTTTCCATGTTTCAACTCATCGACAACCACCTTGCAGTCGGATGCAACCTGTATATCTCGTACATAAAGATCATCCGCCAAAGAGAGAGCTTCTCTTATAGCTAGGGCTTCCAACGTTTGAGGTTCTGTGATGTGCTTGAAGACGATCACCGAAGCCCCCAGAAAGTTGCCCTGCTGGTCTCTGCATATCGCTCCGACAGAACCATGTTTCCTTCTCACGGCCACTGCCCCATCAACATTGATCTTGACACATCCTTGAATTGGCGGCACCCATGTTGCACTCCGCATGACTCTTCCTGGTACCGCATGCGTCTCCCTTTTATTTACTATCTCCAACTCTGACAGAAACTTATTGATGAAAGCTGCTGTAGCGTGTGGAGACTGAAAAATATCCTCATGAATCGCCTTTCTTCGTGCAGCCCAGATCGCCCATATAGTTACCACAACACGAACGAAATCATGCGCTTCTAATATTTCATGTAGAGCAAATAACCAGTCTTTAGCATGTTCCTCCTGGTGTGTAATGATTTTCTCGACCAACTCCTCAGGTGCTAGAGCCCACACGCTTCTTGAGAGAGCGCAAGAGAAAAGAGCGTGCCTCCATGTATCCCTCGCTCCACACAGGCAGCAAGTATCTGTATCGGCCATATGGCGATGATGAAGCACTTCTCCGCTGGGCATAGAGTGTCTTGCAAGTCTCCAAAGAAATAAGGGCAGTTTTGAGGGTACTTGGATATGCCATAGCGTGCTCCAAAACTTGCTGTTTTGCCTCGACGATGAACCCTCAGTCTCGTTCCACCATGCACGTGCGGAGAAGCAATGGGAGAGAAAAAGAGAGTGGATCGCTGAAAGTGGTAGCCGGGCCAGTCGGCCAGGCCCAAAATGTAGGAGTACCTACACCGACCCACTTTGCTTCCATTTTCTTGACCACCCACCCCGTACCAACGCCACTGGAAAGCCGAGCCCGTAAAAATTGAGATCTTTCTTTTGGAGAAAACTTTTGATCTATTCATCAATCATGGCAGTACAAAGACCATTAGAAATAATAAAAATTACATCCAGATCCGTATACCATGTCGCGACGACTACAAGCATTGAAGCGAGCCGAAGACACGTCGCGATCATCACCCCTTTCTCACTGGTGCCTAGCAAAATTTGTTGTAGTAGACAATCGGGAAGTCGTCGTGCTAAGGCCTCATTAGACCAGCGCACCCAAATAGCAACCACCTCCAATGAAGAGAAGCATCGATTGGAATGATCCAACCTAAAGACACACTGACGAACAAAGACAATCCTGCATGATCTGCCGGAGATACACCTCCACACGCCTTCCGCCGATGATAAACGCACCACCAGAATGGGGTCTAGGCGGGAAGAAACTTATTCCATCTTCAGTGAGCCGCCACCGTCTCGTCTTGCTGAGCAGAACACAAACCCTCCCGCCGGCAAGAGCCGGGATCCACCGCGCCCCCATGTTCCTAAGGCCACAGAAGACGAGGCAGATTGGCGATACCGCCAATGGGAGAAGAGGCGAAGGGGTCATATACTCATATGTACACACAACTCACGACGAGTCAGAACGAATGATTTGCCGTGATGATGACCACCGGCCTCCTCATATATTTATACACGTACGTACAAAGGATAAGTACAAGGTTGTTAGGGTTACAACTGATGGCGTGATCTGCCCTTATCTACAGCTAGCCTAACAACCAGAATCCTAACTATACATCACGTTTAACATTCCCCCGCAATCTCATCCTGACACAAGGTTGAGATTGGTGCGCAGCCGCTCAAGCATGACCTTCGTGAGAGGTTTGGTAAATGCATCGGCTACCTGATCAGCAGAGGCAATGAACCGGACGTCAAGTGCACCCATGGCCACCTTTTCTCTCACAAAATGGAAATCCACCTCAATGTGTTTAGTACGAGCATGAAACACCGGATTTGCAGTGAGGTACGTGGCACCGAGGTTGTCACACCATAGAATGGGTGCTCGAGGCTGCGGAACGTGCAACTCTTTCAGCAAGGATTGTATCCAAGAGGCTTCAGCAGTTCCATTCGCAAGCGCCTTGTATTCGGCTTCGGTGGATGAACGCGAGACTGTCGGCTGTTTCCTCGCACTCCATGAAACGAGGTTTGGTCCAAAAAAGACAGCAAAACCACTGGTGGATCTTCGGTCATCGCTGCAGCCAGCCCAATCAGCGTCAGTGAATACACTGATCAAAGTTGATGGCGAGCGCCTGATGGTCAGGCCTGTCGCAACTGTCCCTTTCACAAATCGCAAGATGCGTTTAACAGCTTCCCAGTGCACATTAGTGGGCCTTGACAAGAACTGGCAGACTTTGTTCACGGCGAACGAGAGATCCGGTCGTGTCAAAGTTAAGTACTGAAGAGCTCCAACGGTGCTTCTGTACTTGAAAGCTTCATCCTCATTCAGTTTATGTCCAGCATCACGAGTGAGCTTCTCATGGGTGCACATGGGTGTTGAAATTGCTTTGCAATTCACCATATCAGTACGCTGCAGCAAATCAAGGGCGTATTTTGTCTGAGTAAGAGTCATTCCCCCGGAATTGCGAAGTACTTCAATACCGAGAAAATAATTCAGAGAACCAAGGTCTTTCACAGGGAAGGTATCCGAGAGTCGCTGAAGCAGATTATGCATGGCAGAGGCAGATGAGCTCACGATGACGATATCATCCACATAGACAAGCATGTAGATGGTGACACCTCGATCAACAAGGATGAACAGAGATGTATCGGCTGCTGACGGATGAAACCCAAGCTGCTGAAGACGCTCACTAAGACGGGCATACCATGCACGAGGGGACTGTTTGAGGCCATACAACGCCTTGTGGAGCTTGCAAACATAGTCTGGCCGTGACTGATCCTGAAAGCCGGGGGGCTGCTGCATGTAAGCTTCTTCAGTGAGGACACCGTGAAGGAAAGCATTGCTGATGTCCACTTGACGGAAGTGCCAGCCACGGGAAACAGCGAGCGAGAGGACGAGGCGCACGGTGGCAGGTTTGACTACCGGAGAGAATGTTTCCGAGTAATCAAGCCCGTACTGCTGAGTGAAGCCGCGCGCGACGAGCCGTGCCTTGAACTTGTCGAGGGAGCCATCTGCCTTATGCTTCACTTTGAAGACCCATTTGCAGCCTATAACATTTTTGCCGGGAGGTCGAGGCACCAATGACCATGTCTTGTTTTGTTGAAGAGCTTGGAACTCAGACTCCATCGCGGGCCGCCACTGATCATCGGCAAGGGCGGCGCGAAATGAGCGAGGCTCCGCGTGGAACGCACGACGGCGAGGGTCGTAGCGGACGGTGCCATCGCTTGGCACGAGCATCTTGACGATGTTGTTGCGAAGGCGAGTCGTCATCGGATGCAGGGCGCTGGACGAAGCAACTTCAGCCTCTGCGGCAGCATCGGACGACGGGGTCGCCGGCGGTACTGACGCTGGAGTTCCGGTGGACGAACAGGCCGGGTCGACGTCGTCAGCCTGGTTGGGCGTCAGACTAAGCCGGCTGACAGGAGAAGCCGGGCTGCGCGATCCAGGCGGCGTGACGAGAACGGCCGAGGGTCCGGCTGAAACATCTGCATGGCCCCCGTCTGTATGGCTGCTACGTGGCGCACATGGCGACGTGAACTCCTGGCGAGTACCTGCAGGAGACAAAGACGAGCTACACGAAGCATCAGGCAGCAAGGTCATGTCATATTTGCGCATGCGATCATCCATTAGAGCCGGCTCGGTGATGGGAAAAAAAGAGGATGGTGTGGAAAGAATGGGTGAGGACTTTTGCACTACTGAGCTAGTTGAGAACGGAAACACTTGTTCATCAAAAGTGACATCACGAGAAATATAAATGCGACCACTAGAGCGATCTAAGCATTTGTAGCCTTTGTGCATGGAGCTATATCCCAAGAAAACGCATTGCCGAGACCGGAATTCTAGCTTGCGGTTATTATAAGGGCGCAGGTTCGGCCAACAAGCGCAACCGAAAGCACGGAGAAATGTATAGTCTGGTTTATCGCCAAAAAGACAAGAGACTGGTGTGGAGTTTTGAAGGACTCGAGTGGGCATGCGATTTATGAGATAGCAAGCGGTGAGAAAAGCCTCGTCCCAAAACCGAACGGGGAGGGAGGAGTGAGCGAGAAGAGCGATGCCTGTTTCGACGATATGACGATGTTTCCGTTCTGCGATGCCATTTTGTTGTGAGGTATGAGGACAGGAAACCCGGTGCGCAATGCCTTCTTTTTGGAAATAGCGGGAGAGACGGCGATACTCGCCGCCCCAATCCGTCTGAACAGTTTTAATTTTTGCATCGAGCATGCGTTCAACATGTTTTTGGAAGGTGTAGAAGGCTTGTTCAACATCGGATTTTCGTTTAAGGAGATAGATCCATGTAAAACGGCTATAATCGTCCAAAAAACTCACATAATATTTAAAACCACCAACGGAAGTAGTAGCAGGGCCCCATACATCCGAATGAATAATTTCAAGAGGTGTATAAGTGACATGATTAGAATCTCGAAAAGGTAGCTGATGAACTTTTGCGCGCTGACACGCATCACAAACACTAGACTCGGTAGATGGTGCACAAGCAAATTTATTTAACCTAAGAACTGAATCGACAATACTTTTGGACGGATGACCTAATCTTTTATGCCATAAATCTGAAGATAGCCTGATGCTGGAGAGAGCTCGAGAACCAGATACGAGCGACGACTGCTTGTAGCTTGGCACCGGGTAGAGACCATTGCGGCATCTACTTTGAAGAAGAACCGCCTTCGTTGCTTGGTCCTTAAGACGAAAAAGATCAGGATAGAATTCAGCAAAAGCATGATTATCATAGGCAAGTTTTTGTGCAGACAGGAGGTGTTTGTTGATGTGTGGAACATGCAGAATGTTACGGAGGTGCAGAGGTTTGGATAAACCGGGAATAGTGGAATGACCAACATGCGCAATAGACATACCTGCTCCGTTGGCTGCATGCACCTTGTCTTTGCCACCATACTTCTCATGGAAGCTGAGACGGTCCAGGTCACTCGTCAGGTGATCGGTGGCGCCGGTATCTACATACCAGTCGGTGTCGACGGAGTACGAGCCTCCTGGGCCGGTGTTGGCGACGTTGCCGGAGCGCTCACGCTGCTCTTCTGGCTGGAAGGCGTGGTTGAACCGGTTGCGGCAGTGGAGGGCGTCGTGGCCGAACTTGGAGCAGACCTGACACTTTAGGTTAGTCCGGCCGTTGCCGCGGCCGCGCGTTCCGCGACCACGTCCGCCCTGATCGCCGTGTCCGCCGCGTGCGCCTTGGCCGCCTTGTCCGCCACGATGACCATCAATGTGGCGCGCAGCAACGTTTGCGGACGGATGGATGTTGCCGGACGATGCCTGCTGCTCGAGGCGAAGTTCGGCGCTGAGGAAGAAGGCATAGAAGCTGCTGAGGCTGATGGGGTCGTTGCGCGCCGTGATGGACGCGACCAGAGGCTCGAACTCAGGACCTAGTCCGGCGAGTATGTAGCCCAGCACCTCGTCATCGTCGAGCGGCTTGCCGATGGAAGCCATGGCGTCGGCGAAGCCCCGCATCTTGCGGTAGTATTCCGAGGCGGTGAGGTCTTTCTTCTTCAGATTGGATAGCTGGTAGCGCAACTGCATGATACGAGCACGATTTTGTGATGCAAACAACTCATGAAGAGTAGTCCAGACCTGAGCAGAAGTGGTGAGCTGGGTCATCTGCCCAAGTATATCCTCGGTCATGGAGCCGAGGAGCGCGATCATGACGAGCTGATCCTTCTGGAACCAGCGAAGGAACTCCGGGTTGGCGACCTCGACAGCTGCATCGCCAGTGCCCTCTATGAGGGTCTGCGGCGGCGCTTCCTCGGTGCCGGCAACATAGCCGAACAAACCGTTCGAGGCGAGGGCAGGGACGGTTGAGTCTTCCACAGCAGGAAGTTGTCCCGCGTAAGGCGCAGCGTGATGAGGTTGCCGAGAGTGGTGACGGAGATTGGAGCGGAGGAGGAGGAGCCGGCGGCAAGGGTGCCGGCGTTGACGGTGGAAAGGGCGCCGAAAGTGTTGGTGATGGGAGCAGCGTTGGAGCCGGCCATGGTGGGTAGGATTAGATCTTATTGCTCTGATACCAAGTCAGAACGAATGATTTGCCGTGATGATGACCACCGGCCTCCTCATATATTTATACACGTACGTACAAAGGATAAGTACAAGGTTGTTAGGGTTACAACTGATGGCGTGATCTGCCCTTATCTACAGCTAGCCTAACAACCAGAATCCTAACTATACATCACGTTTAACACGACGGGATCAACAAGCGAGCACACATGCTAGACATGTTTGCGACTTGAAGCCAGGTCGGCTGGCTTTAGCAAAGGAGCTAACTATCTGAGTTACTAGATAATATCCCGCGCGTTGCCGCGGGAAATTTGTAGCGCTTAGTATGGTATCTTAAAAATAGAAATTTAATGTGGATGTAAAATTTAGTACCAATGAGGTGGAAAAGAATTCTATGAGACCAGGTCTCACGTGAGACCCGTCCTGATGGATGACACATGGCATTCACAAATCACAAAGCATCCACCCCACCCCCACTTGAAATCAAGGGGGGAAAGATTAGATGCTTTGAGATTTGTGAATGCCACGTGTCATCCATCAGGACGGGTCTCACCTGCTAACCGTGAGACCTGGTCTCATATAATTTTTTTCCCCAATGAGGTACTATCACATAATGAATTAAAGGAATATCCAACAAAATTATACAAAACACACACACACACACATAGAGAGAGGGGGGTCCACAACTCCTCGTTATTCGATTTCATCATCTCCTGCTTACCATGTTGTGGCGGCTGCTGAGTGCTAACATACCCTTTGTTTTTCTTGCTTATGTAATAAAGCATTGTTTGCTTGCATCCATTACAAATGCAACTTCCCTTCCACACATGGGCTTTCTCCTCTACGCCAACTCCACCGAATGGATGCTGTACATATGTACCTGGATGCTGATCTCTCTATGACTGACCTGTAGCATCTCTCTAGTCGCAAGAGAACAAAAGAGAGGACAGAGTGTTGATGAGTCTTTTCATATATCCTTCAAATGTATAAAATTAGATAGCGGGCTATGTTAGCTATTACAATGGCACTGGAACATAACTAATGTCATAGAGTAGCAGTTGGCAGTTGGATCGATTAAGAACTCATGAACCGCACCATTATCTAAGCTCGTTGAATTGCACATAGCATCATCTAATCTAAGGATGGTGAATTGCACGGATATTACTTGGATTGGTAAAACTATATATTTTTTGTGCTAATTTGCTGACGATGCTCCCTGTCATTAGGTATAAAATAATTTGTATAGAACGTATACGTACCTATAAAATAAAAATTGTTGCTAGGGAATTGAGTCTCCTCACCATGATCTGTTGCAACGCAGACGCACCTGGAGGAACAGAACCGGAGGCTGAAGCGAACGCAAATCTGGCCACAGAGCCGCCCCATTGGAATATCGAGAGGTGGATGGACAGACGGTGTACAACGCTAGGCAGAATTCTCTCGTGAAAAAAATGATATGTTAACAGAAAAACGCTGACGTGGCATAGTGGTGAGGTGGATAGGTAGCATGTCAAGATAAATATGATAGTGGGGATGAATCTCTTAGGTATATAGGATGGGGAAAATCCGCACAGAAATGGGTCAGGCCATTCTGCAGGTAGTGAAATGACTACGATATCGCCCGCAAAAAATGACTACATTATCCGGGTTTCGGAACCTTCTGACCGGTTATGGGAAGCTACTACAAGGTTGTTGAACCGGGTTTTTTAATAGTTTTTCTAGCATTTTAGTTTTTTATTTTTGTTTTACTTTTATGTTTGAAAAAATGTTTGGGAATTCAAATATTTTGTTCTAAATTAAGAAAAAGAAAATCTATTTTTGAAAAATGTTCATAAATTTAAAAAATGTTTGTATTTGTTAAAAAATCCCATTTCAAAATTTATTAATGAATTCAAAAAATATTTGTATTTTAAAAATGTTTGGGAATCTAAAAAATGTTCGTGTTTCTAAAACACTGTTCCCGTTTTCAAAATTTTTACACAAATTAAAAAATAGTTAGGATTTTTTAAAAAAAAATCACGTTTTAAACAATTACTCAGAAGTTCAACAATGTTCCTGTTTTCAAATTTTGTTCTGCAGTTTGAATAAATGTTCCTGTTTTCAATAAATGATGACATATTTAAAAAATGTTCACTTTTCAAAAATTGTTCACGTTTTCAGTTATTGTTTGGTTCAAAAATTCTTGACAGATTCAACCAATGTGTTCATAAATTTGAAAAGTGTCCACATTTAAAGATATTTACTTTTTAGAAAAATGTATGTGTTCTCAATTTGAAAAATTGTTCGAATGTGTTGCTGCTGTTAGTTCTTAAAGTGTCGATGTTCATTTTAGTCACGAAAGCTCATCAGCTCCCATGGCTAGCAACGCTCGCTCACGAACGGGTAGGTCTTGCTATCGAGGGTGAATCACTTTCTATGGGCTTCACTGTTTTAGCACTACGATACCACAAACACTTGTGGGTCGGCCCAGTCGCTTGCTCCCTATGCGGAAGATCGACTATTTGTCGTAAATAGCGATAAATAGGACTATCTGTCGCAAATAGCAAATAGGACTTCCTGAGTTATGCTTAGTCCGCAGTTTTCTCGACCTATCTAATACATAATACATATGCTTTTGAGTAAATACACACTACATCGTGGGCCATGTAACACTATGTGTGTACTCTGCTGGTTAAGTTCAAATTTTTTATTTTGATTGGCTTTCTATTAAAATTATTTGTAAAAATATTTAGGAATTTCATTTTGTATGAAATTCATAAATCTTACAGTAAAAAATTTAAAATTGTTCATGAATTTAAACAATAATAATAAATTTTAAACTTATTCATGAATACGAGAATTAAAAGAATGATCATTGTTTTTCTGAGTATGATCACAAATTTTTAAAATGTTCATTGATTTAAAAAAGTTTGTGAATTTAAAAATAGTTCATGAATATGAAAAAATATTTATGTTTTTATATGAATTTCACAGTTTTAGTGTGACAGTACCGCAAATGCTTATGGCCAGCCCCAGACGCTTGCTCCCTATGCGAAAGGTCAACGGCAAATAGGACCTCCCGAGTTATACTTAGTCCGCAGTTTTTCTCGACCGTTAATAGATAACACATATGCTTTTGATTAAACACGCACTACGTCATGGGCCATGTGGCACTATGTGTGTATTCTGCTGGTTAAGTTGAATTTTTAAATGTTAACAAAATTTTGAAAACGTTCATGAATTTAAAAAATTATAATAGATCTAAAATTTATTCATGAATATGAAATAATATTCACGAATAAAAAATGTTCATGAGTTTTAAACATGTTTATAGTTTTTAAATATGATTACAATTTTTTAAGTTTTTTGTGGATGTTAAAATGGTTTGTGAATTTAAAAACTGTTCATGAATATGAAAAAATCTCGATAGATTTTAAATAACTTCATGTTTTAATAAGATCACATATTTTAAAAACCATTTATGAATTTGAATAAATGTTCACGAATTTAAGTGTGTTCCCAAATTGCAAAATAGTGTTTTACCTAGTGAAGATACTAGTCGTGAGGTTAGTAGGTTTTGCTATACTGAGTTGCAACCAGAGTTGAGGGGTCTAAAGGACATTTCGAGGAGGGAGACATTGATGCTACAAGAATGCATGAAGGCAAGGGTAGTATTAATTAGCAACCCCAGATTGACCTCCCTGATGATACTATGCCTGACTTCAAGATCCTGGAGGTCAGTGATAGGACAGATAGGCAAGATGGGCTGGAGAATGAGCCTAAAGAGAAGAATGCTAGGAAGAAATATGATTGGGGGTCCTGTTCAAGCAGCGAGAGAAAGCTCAAGAATTACCAGGTCTCTTCATATCATGGAGAAGGCCAAGCCTCTCAAGATACAGAGGAACCTGGAGGTGCATAAGTAAGAAGATCAAAGGTATGATGGACAGTAACCTTTTTAATGTTCTCCTTGCAGAAGAAATAGTTGATATGTCTCTTACTGTTGGGGTAGTCATCAAGGAAAAATTAAATGCTACTGATGTACTAGATGAATGGGCTTAGTCCCCCATAAGGAAGAAGGCTATCATCCTAAAACAAACACAAATTTACGTTTCTGTTTCTAGATGACTGATCTACAGATGCTTTCTAGAAACTCATACCTGCCTATAGGGGTGCTGGCGCCGCCCTGCTGCAGCGTGGCCGGCAGGGCTTAGCGGGCCCGATTCGGGCCTGGCCTTCCCAGGCGTGGCTTGGTATGCCCTGCTGCTGCGTCCGGACGGCGACCGCGACGGTGCTGGAGGCACGGGCCTCCTGCACGACGGCGGTGGAGGTGGTTCCCTCCCGCGCGGCTACGACGCTGCTGCTCCCATCGACCAATGCCTCCTCTCCTCATTCTCTTGGCCTCGTGGTGGTGATCTCAGTGAGGTGGCGTGGGTGGCGTTGCGACCGCGGTGGCGCATGCTGGTGGGCGGCGAGTTGGCTGGTTGGCTCCGATCCGGTTGGGCGGTGGGGTTTGGAGTTGGGAGAAATCTTGCCGGGTCTTCCGGCTCCGATGCGGTGACGCCTGCGGGTGCCACCATTCTTCCCTGGAGGGTGTCGGTGGTCTTCATTTCCCACTACCCTCCGCGTGCCGGGGGAAACCCTAGGACACGTCCGGGCAGCAGCGTCGTCGGCGTCGCATTCCTTCCTGGAGGTGCTGCTTGGTACGCGGAGGATCGGAGCCTTGGATCGTGGTGGGTCGATTTCGGAGGGCACAGCAGTAGTGGGTCATCCGCGCTTTGTCGAGCTGCCGGTGTTGGCATTGTTTCTTCTTCTTTTTCTTTGGCTTGTTGTGCTGCTCGCCCTAGCGTTTGCTCTGTGATCGGTGTTGGTGCTTTGGAATACAAAGCGGGGGGAAACCCTTTTTCGGTATAGAAACGACAAATATCAGCATTGGCACCACCTGCTTAGCCACTTATTATTCAATGTTTCAGACCAGTAATCTAACATACCAAACATTTGCTAGAGCCTTGAAATTCAAACAAATGAACAACTATGCTGAATTAGCAGGTTCAAGAAAAAACAGCATGCCTGTTCCACCCCACCGCTGGCCAGTGTGGCCCTCATTAGAAGTTCAGAATGGATTAGTCAAGATGCACCCGAAAACCAAGAGCAGGGCATTCTTGCGTAGATGATCTCTACTAAAATTAAATTGCATGTCTATACTTGTTTCTTTCATATTTGTAGTTATTAGCATTTTTTTCTCTCGGTTTTTTGTTTGGTCGAACCATGCTAATTTTGTCCACCAAGTGAATCAGAACAACAATTTTTTTGAGACAATGTCACGAAGCTTTACTCAAACCGCCATAACGTTTACAGGGATGAAATGAATACCATCGGGCTGGCCAAACCAAACATGGCGCCCAAGCCCTAACCCCAAAGCATGAATCAGAACGACAGTGATACATATGAGCTGGTTAAGGACTACGTCCTGGGCCATGTAGCACTATGTGTGTACTTTGCTGGTTAATTTGATTTTTTATTTCGATCGGTTTTTCTATAAAAAATATTAAGGAATTTCATTTATTTTTGAATTCTTAAAGTGTTAATACATTTTTTTAAAACATTCCTGAATTAATAATAAATTAACAATTTATTCATCAATATGAACAAATATTCGTGATTTTTTTAAAATGTTCATGAGTTACAAAAATGTTCATCATATTTTGAATATGATCACCGAATTTAAAAATCTTTGCAGATTAAAATAGGTTTGTGAAGTTAATTTTTTTCACCAATATGTAAAAATCTTTATGTTTTTTAATTTCACTGTTTTAGTGCTACAGTACCAAAAAATTGTGACCCGGCCCAGTCGCTTGCTGCCTATGCGAAAGGTAGGACCTCCCGAGTTATGGTTAGTCTGCAGTTTTTCTCAACCGTTAGCATAGATAATAGTAGTACATAGGCTTTTGAGTAAACACGAACTACACTGTGGGTCATGTAGCACTATGTTTGTACTCTGCTGGTTAAGTTGGATTATTTTCATTTTGATCTGTTTTTCTATAAAATTTATTTTTAAAGTATTGGGGAATATTAATCTTTAAACAATAATAATAAATTTAAAACTTAATCACGAATATGAAAAAAATCACGAATTTTAAATGTCCATTGTTTTCTAAATATGATCAGAAATTTCAAAACTGTTCACGGGTTTAGAAAAGGTCCGTGAATTATCAAACTGTTCAGGAATATGAAAAAATCTTCATTGTTTTTTTAATGAATTTCACTGTTTCAGGTTTACAGTACCGCAAAAGCTTGTGGGTCGGCCGAGTTGCTTGCTCCCTATGCGAAAGGTCGACTTTTTGTCGCAAAGATTGAAAAATAGGACCTCCCGAGTTATGCTTAGTTCACAGTTTTTCTTGACCGTTAATAGATAATACATATGCTTTTGAGTAAACATGCACTATATCGTGGGCCATGTTACATGTGGCACTAAGTGTGTACTCTGCTGGTCAAGTTGAATTTTTAAATGTTAACAAAATTTTAAAAAGTTCATAAACTAAAAATAATAATAAATTAAAACTTATTCATGATTTTTATTTTTTCACGAGTTTTAAAAAAATTCATTGTTTTTAAAATATGGTCACAAATTTTTAAAATGTTTGCGGATAGAAAAAGGTTTGTAAATTTTAAAATTGTTCACAAATATGAAAAAAATCTTCATTGATTTATAAAAAAGTTCATGTTTTCTTAAATCACACATTTGAAAAACCATTTATGAATTTGAATAAATGTTCACGAATTAAAGTGTGTTCCCAAATTTCAAAATAGTGTTTTACCTTGTCAAGATACTAGTGGTGAGGGTACGACGTTTTGCTATACTGAGTTGCAATCATTAGTGGAGGGGTGTGAAGAAGGGAGGTTTTGAGGGGGGTGACATTGATGCTAGAAGAATGCATGAAGGCAAGTGTAGTATTGCTTAGCAACCCCAGCTTGACCTCCCTGATGATACTATGCCTGACTTCAAGATCCTGGAGGTCAGTGATAGGACAGATCGGCAAGGAGAATGAGCCTAAAGAGAAGAATGCTAGGAAGAAATATGATTGGGGTCCTGTTCAAGCAGCGAGAGAAAGCTCAATAATTACTAGGCCTCTTCATATCATGGAGAAGGCCAAGCTTCTCAAGATGCGGAGGAATCTGGAGGTGCATAAGTAAGAAGATTAAAGGTATGCTGAACAGTAACGCTTTCAATGTTCTCCCTGTAGAGAAATAGTTGATATGTCTCTTACTGTTGGGGGTAGTCATTAAGGAAAAATTAAATGCTACTGATGTACTAGATGAATGGGCTTAGTCCCCCATAAGGAAGAAGGATATCATCCTAAAAAACCCGCAAACTTACGTTTCTGTTGCTAGATGACTGACCTACAGATGCTTTCTAGAAACTCATACCTGCCTATATATGTGGTAGTGCAAAATCTTCCAGATTGCAAGGCATCTATGGCCGAACAGCTAAAGAAACAACAAATATCAGCATTGGTACCACCTGCTTAGCCACTTATTATTCAGAGTTTCAGACCAGTAATCTAACATACCAAACACTTGCTAGAGCCAAACCTCCCAGCTCTCGGCATATTGAAATCCAAACAAATGGACAACCATGCTGAATTAACAGGTTCATGAAAAACAGAAGCATGCCCGTTCCACCCCACCGCTGGCTTGTGTGGCCCTCATTAGAAGTTCAGAATGCACTAGTCAAGATCGCACCCGAAAACCCAAAGCAGAGCATTCTTGCTGTAGAGGATCTCTACTGAAATTAAATTGCAAGTCTTTAGTTATTTCTTTTCTATTTGTAGTTATCAGCATTTTTTTCTCTCGGATTTTTGTTTCGTCCAGCCATGCTAATTTTGTCCACCAATTGAATCAGAACAAACAATGATACATATGAGCTGGTTAAATCAACCACTGAATAAACCACAGCAACATTTATAGACCTTTCTCCCCTCGGCTACATACTACCACACTCAAAACATTAAAAATAGAGAGCATTGTTAGTGATGGACCAGCTTATCAACTTGCACCAGGGTCCTGCCCCCAAAAAATTAAAAGCAGAGAGCAATTGCACATCACCACTACTCCACTAGGCTACCTGGTACTTGCACATCAATTCAACTCGTCCAGCTTAACTAGAAGAGGCGTTACAGCACGCAAGTTTTCACGTACTGATTGAAATGTGTTACTTTAGGCGGCTGATGCAGAAAAGCTTAAAGTTGTAGTGAACTCAAGGCAGTGCATAAATAGGCAAGATCATTCCTTGTTACATTTTGCAGGTTACATCAGTGTGACCTCTATTTAAGAAAGACCCAGGTATGAGAGCCCAACAGAAACTCAGGTTACCATGCTTGTATTTACAGCTCCAAATTCTTACTTGTAAGTTGTAACTTAATCTAAATATTTTCGGCACACAATATGAAGATACTTCTATTCACAGGTTGAAAGAAATGTTTTAGCAAGGCTGCAATTTGTACACGTGAAGCTGAATTGAGCGTCTTCTTGAATTCAGTAAGTATCATCCGGCAGAACATGACATCTTCCCAACAACACGAGATGAAATATCTGAACTGAAGTAAATTAAGAGTCTCCAAGATCTTTCAGATAGATGGTATCGATCAAACCTTCTTGCCAGCATTCTGTTGAACCGTTTCTTCCACTAGTGCAGCGACGAGTTGGAGGCAAGTTTCATACGGTCACCATAGCTGATAACCAAAAAAATGTTTCAGTTTTCAAGAACGGAAAGATATTTATTTGAGGCAATTAAAAATAATTTCAATAGTAGCATGCAGTTGGAGTGTTACACAGTAAAAATGGAGGAAACACATCCAAAGATAGAAAAAAGGATAGTTGCAGTTCAGAAGCAATGCTTCAAAATGAGAAATGAAACAAGAAGAAAATACCAATAAGCTTTTACATTGTTCACGAATGCATTCAAGCGAAATGGACTTCACATCAACCTTCATCAAGGCAAGGCATAGAGATGATATCAAGAAAAACAAGGAAACAAGCTAGACCATATCCACCATGAGGAAGGCCTGTTTGGTCAAGTTCAGAGCAAAAATGAGGATAAAATTGATATATTTATCCAGAGATTGTTAATTACCTTAGTTTTCTGAAAGCCTCCATGGTGAATTTCTTGCCGAAGACGAAACACCAATCTCCTGTCATTGGTTCACAGTCAGAACAGATATCCAACAATGCAGAGATCCAAGCAATAAATTAAGCGAGGATGAAAGTCGAAGGGTGGAGATACCTATTGCTGCCTCAGGGATGTGGGCAATTTTTTTTCCGTTCAGGGCTTCCATGTTTTGTAATCTTCTTCTCCAGCTCTGGATGACATTCTATAAGATCGAAGCACTTCAAGGAGGAGGGAAGAGACGGAAGTGACTGGAGTTGCCCAGCACCAAGTAGGGCAAAGTTCTCGAGAAAGCACAGATCTTTCATTCTTGGTGGGAACGATTTCAAGTCACATGCACCAGATATATACAGACAACAGAGGGATTGGAGGTTCTGTAGCAGCCATTGTTCAGGTAAGCTCTCCATCTCAGACCCATTCATAATATCCAGCTTTTCGGTGTGGCAAAGACTCTTTAGCGGCTCAAGAAGCAGCGGCAGATCAATCTGAATAGTACGTATCTGCAGTGAGCTGCCGGGCTCCACGCCACCAGAACCAGATGCAACTCTATTTAGCGAGGAGGACCCAGCCTTTGCGAGTGTGCTGCACCTTCTGATTTTTAACCTGAAGAGTGATGGAAGTGATCCGAGCCCTCCCAAGGACGAGAGATTCTCACATCCCTCTATGTGCACATAAGTCAGCACTCTTGAACACATCCCCTGAGGGGGGAGACACCAAGCTCGAGCAGTTGTGCAAATTGAGCGCACATAAGTTGGTGAGCAGTTGCAGTGATCCGAGCAGTGGAGGTTCCAAGTAGTCACAGGAGATAGCCAGGTTCCTTAGTGACAATGGCAAGTGCATATCTTTGGCATCTCTTATCATCCTCAACTTTGGGCATTCCATTATTTTGAGCTCCTTAAGCTCTCTCATTTCTTCAAATGGTATGGACGCGGACTCCAGATGTACACAATCAACCAAACGTAGGACACTGAGAGTTCTCATGTACAGTTTTTGCTCCAAAAGACTCCCTTCCAGAGAAGTTAAGCATGGACATTTGGTGACAGTTATGAAATCCAGCTTAGATGATCTGGGCTCGATGCTCTCACTGGATATCTTGCCAATCGAAGCAAGTTTGGTCAGACCAACATCTTTTATTAGCAATGATTCTAGGCTTGGAGGTAGAATAGGTAATTCCCTCAGTTTTTGGCATTCAATTACATCCAAACTTTTAAGGCTTTGAGGTAACAACAACTCCGTTGAGCTACTGCTGCTGGACATGTCAGATGATCGACTAATCTGTCCTAGCTTAGGAAGGTCGTACAACATTAGTTCGTTCAGCATTACTAACTCACCAAGAGAGGGAAGATATTCCCAGTTCATACAGCCTTTGAACTGGAGTGTCACCATGTTTTTGAGAGAGCAATTCTCAATCAAAAATGGAATTTTGGGACCTGCATAACCATTAATTTCCAATACGCTAATATTAACGTTTGGCTCAAGGTTGTCAAGATTCAAATCATCTGTCATTTGACCAGCTCTAGGCCACTTCAGAGATAACTTGTTGAGACGCTGTTTTTCCTTCAACTTGGCATTCTTAGCTTCTTCATAACTCTGAAAATTCTCAAGATCCTCCAAACCCAATTCACCGAGATCTCTTAAGTTCCCAACTGCACTTATTTCGTTGCATTTTGTTCCTCCTACCCGGTAGTCATGTAGTTCCTGAAGAGAAGTGAGCTTGCTTATGCAGAAATTACCAAATCCACTCACTCCAAAGGATACATACCGCAAGCGCTCAAGGTACCCTAAGTATCTGGATTCATATGTTTCGGTCTCCAAGCCACCCTAACACATCAAAGTACCATCAAGTGATGAAGTTTGGCAACCCCACGTATCATGCCTGGTGATATTCGAGGCACATAGATATATCGAAGATGTTTTAAGTTACCAAACTTAAACTTGTCAGCAAAGCAGAATTCTTGTGAGTCATATAGACGCAACGATTTGGAGCTCTCAACAACCATTTCAAGTGCACAAACTACATCATTTTTAACCCAAGGGTCAGTGTGAATGATAATAGTGCGCAAGTTCTTGAAACGGGAGAATTTCTTGACATCATCAGCAGAGAAATTGTCAATATTGGCAATACAGAGGTGTCAGAGTGTGTCTTTTTCATCTTTAAGCTGGACAGGATTATCTATTCTTGCACATTCACCAGTGGACACGTTCCTCGCCAATTCGTGCATCAAATCATGCATGACATACCATTCTTCTTCCAATTGACCATCTCTTGACTTCATATTGGAGAATGACTTTCTAGTTAGCTGAGCCAAGTACTCTTCTGCAGTTTCCTCCAAAGTGTGGGTGTCGCTTAGAGCTTGTGAGATCAATCCTGAGCCAATCCATAGTTGCACCAATTTTTTCTTCAGAAATCCATAGTCATCGCGAGGAATTATGCAACAATAGCGAAAACAAATCTGCAACTCTGTTGGTAGGTGGTAGTAGCTTAATCTGAGAACCCTCATAATATCCTCCTCTGTTCCTTTAAAATGCTCCAATCCTTTGTGCAAAAATCTGCTCCAGTACTCAACCGTTGCCTTGCCTTGCAAATGCTCACCAACAACCTTAGTTAGCAAGGGACATCCTAGCAGTTTCTTTGCAATCTGTTCTCCAATTAACGTCAAATTTCCATAATCTGCTGGATTCTTCAACCCGGAAAAGGCATGATGAGTGAAGAGCTCGAAAGTTTCATCTTCTTCTAGTCCTTGCAATGTCAGGCACTGATCTGTTTCGACCCCCATTACTCTGGCAGCCATGTCCGCTACAGATTGCATACGGGTTGTCAACAAAATTTTACTTCCAGCATTGTTCAGTTTCTTCAATGGAGCAAATAACTTTTCCCATTCATCCCTTTTCTTATCTTCCCAAACATCATCTAGAACTAGCAAAAATTTATCAGACTTGAGCTTTTCTTTCAGGTCTCGCTGTAGTGGTTCCAGCTGATCAGCCTTTGGTTTTGCGCCCGTAGTGCATTCCAATATTTTTCTCGTCAGTGATGTTGCGTCAAAGCTAGTTGACACAGTGACCCATATGAGCTTAAAATGATCCAACACCTCTTGCTGTTCGCATATGGTCTGCGCCAAACTTGTCTTCCCCATGCCACCATGGCCAACGACTGAAAGAATAGAAAGAATATTGGTCTGACTTGATGTATTTGCTAGCCATCCAATGATCTTCTCCTTCTCCTTTTCTCGTCCAACGAAAATAGTCGCACTCAACGTAGAACCAGTTTGGCGATCATTGTCCGCTTGCACTTGCTGCTGACTGCTGGAGAAAGCTCCATTGAGATGGTCTGTGAGGCTGAGGAAACTGTCAACACCACCAACAGCCTTATCTAAAGCATCCACCAATTTCATCAGCCTTCTGACAATGTCACCATCAGCAACTTTTTTGAGAGTTTTGACACTCTTAACGGATTTCACAAACTTGTGCTTCATCTTGTCAAACGGAGAACCCCGTTCAGCAATCTTTTGATCATTGGCCTTCTCCTTGAGCTCATAGTATTCAAGCTCATCGATGGCGTCCTCGGCCGCCTCGACGGCGTCCCTCAGCTGCCATAGCCACGCATCCAAGGCGCTGCTCTGCTCTTTGACATATTCCGGGTTGACGGCATCGAACACTGCTTGGATCTTGGGCATGGCGAGCACGAGTCTATTTTTCACCTCATCCATGTGTGGAGACTCGAAGTATTTGCCGACATAGGTGAAAGCTTTATTGACCAAGAAAGATATGGCCGGAGTTGCTACAAACTTCCCTGCAAAAACGAGTGCGGCTGGGACTGGCATCTCTGTGGATGGATGGTTTTGCCTTGTGCAGTGTGTGTTGGTGTGAGACTGACAAACGAAGGCTTGTCCGGGCTTCTCTGTGGATGGATGGGTCTGCAAAACGAGCTCAGCTGGGACTGGTGGATGGATGGATGGCTCTGCCTTGTGCAATGTACTGTATGTTGGTGTGAGACTGACTAACGAAGGCTGGTCCGAGCTTCTCTGCGGATGGATGGTTCTGCAAAAACGAGCGCATCTGGGACTGGTGGATGGATGGTTCTGCCTTGTGCAATGTGTGTTGGTGTGAGACTGACAAACGAAGGCTGGTCCGGGCTTCTCTGTGGATGGATGGTTCTGCAAAAAACGATGTGTGTTGGTCAGCACTCAGCAATGTGCAAACGAATTGGAGGCGACGAAGGAGTCGTAGGAAGCGAGGGGAAGAGACAGAGTATACCTGTTGGGACGATGCCCTCCACTCGGCGAAATCCTTGGCTTCACCTCCCGCTCCTAGCTAGATTGCTGGCTCCTCGCGACAAATCCGGAGCTGACAAGCTTGCTCGTCAGCTAACTCCACTCCGTCCTCTGGATTACTGGCTCCCCACGACGGACTACATGGAGCTGGCTGGCTTAACACTGGTCAGCAGGTGCGGCGCGGAGCTCGGTTTCAGCGACTCGGCTAGATTGAACTACAATCGGCTCTCTGCTCCACCCTTTCTGCTCAGTGGAGCTGGAGCGTTGGGCGCTGCTCCCGGAGCGGAGTTGTGTGGATTGCAATAGGCTGGATGTGGGAGTAGGGGGATTCAGGAGAGAGGAGGGGAAAGTTGAGTGAGGAAGAAGGATCTAGGGGCAGGATCAACAAGGATGTAGCCGGAGTTGTGCTACAGACTTCCCTGCAAAAACGAGTGCAGCAGTGCGAGAGGTGCTTTATAATGGGTTTAATCTTGTGGTGTCCTCACCTAGTGACAGAAGGGGTAATGAGGCACGTATTGTATTGTTGTGATTAAGGGTAAAATGATTGGGCTTATTCATATTGGTTGGGTTTACTTTGTCTACATCATGTCATCTAGCTTAAGGCGTTACTCTGTTTGTCATGAACTTAATACCACAGATACATGCTGGATACCGGTTGATTGGTGGATTACTAGTGTAGATGCAGGCAGGAGTCGGTCTACTTGTCTCGGACGTGATGCCTATATACATGATCATTGCCGTGAATACGTCATAACTATGTGTTTCTCTATCAATTGTTCAACAATAATTTGTCTATCCACCGTATGGTATGTGTTTGACAGAAAAGCATTTAGTGAAAACTATGGCCCCGTCTCTACTTTTATCATATTATAAAAACCAAAAATACTTTGCTACAATTTATTTACTTTTATTTTGTTTTGCAATTTATCTATCTACCTATACAAGATTTGATCCTTTCAAGTAACGAGTTCAAGGGGATTGACAACCCTCTTGCCCGCGTTGGGTGCAAGTATTTGCTTTTGTGTGTGCAGGTGCTGTTCACGAGGCTTTGCGTGATTCTCCAATTTTTTTGGTAAACCTTGGTTCTCACTCAGGGAAATTCTTATCTCTACTGTACTGCTTCATCCTTTCTCTTCGGGTAAAATCTCAACATAGCTCACAAGTAGCAGGGATGTGAAGGGATTGAAGAAAAAAAAGGAAAGTTATGATTCTGGTCATAACGTAGAAGGAAGGTTCAGATACAAGAGTAGGAAGGCATTACATATATCTATCAATCGGTCAATCAAATTTTTGCATCAAAAAAGACCAAAAAAACTAGCGAGAGGTGTGGTTGAAAAATAATTTTAGGGATGAGGTGGTTCGTGCGATGGCAGTGATCGTTGGAGGTGAGAAATCTGGAAGCGAGGAAGCAATCGACCAACTTCCCTTCAATAGTTGAGATAATTTTAGAATATGTTTCAATAAAAATTAAATGTCCTTTGTGCTCCGTATTTTGATAATATTCCATAACAAATTAAGTAGCTACATAATGATTTCATAACGTAATTTGTTTCTATGGTGTAGGTGCGTCATGATTTACATGTTAGTTTCCTTGAAATCCATCATTTGTTTCCTAATGCAAATTGCGCTAATGAGAGGTATTGGTTAATTTGGGTAAGTTAGAAAAGTTAGATACGTGATATTTTTACGTTAGGAAAGTGTTGGTTTGCAAGGAAAGAGAGTATTTTTAAGTTATTTAATTGCATTGATGAGAGGGATCGGTTGATTTGTGTGAGTTAGGAAAGTTAGATCCATGGTCTTTTGTATGTTAGAAAAGTGTTGTTTTGCAAAGAAAGTGTGCATTTCTATGTCATTTAATTGCATTGATGGGAGGGGTCGGTTGATTTGGGTAAATTAGAAAAGTTAGATCCATGATATATTTTTTACGTTTGGAAATTGCTGGTTTAATAGGAAAGAGTTGATTTGTATGTTATTTGTTTCCTTATAATCCAGTGAAAAGGGTGATGGGAGGTGAGGCAAAAATAAACCAGTGAGAGGTGAGGCGAAAATAAACCTATGAAAGAGGGTGGTGGGAGGTGAGATGAAAAAAATCGTGTATGCCAGCCTACCAACTCCCCCTTTAGGAGTAGAGAATAGCAGAGATACAGGTTGAAGATGAAGGAAATATGCCCTAGAGGCAATAATAAAGTTGTCATTTATATTTCCTTATATCATGATAAATGTTTATTATTCATGCTAGAATTGTGTTAACCGGAAACTTAGTACATGTGTGAATACATAAACAAACAGAGTGTCACTAGTATGCCTCTACTTGACTAGCTCGTTAATCAAAGATGGTTAAGTTTCCTAGCCATGGACAAAGAGTTGTCATTTGATAAGCGGGATCACATCATTAGAGAATGATGTGATTGAGTTGACCCATCCGTTAGCTTAGCACGATGATCGTTACAGTTTCATTGCTACTGCTTTCTTCATGACTTATACATGTTCCTCAGACTATGAGATTATGCAACTCCCGAATACCGGAGGAACACCTTGTGTGCTATCAAACATCACAACGTAACTGGGTGATTATAAAGATGCTCTACAGGTGTCTCCGATGGTGTTTGTTGAGTTGGCATAGATCAAGATTATGATTTGTCACTCCGGGTATCGGAGAGGTATCTCTGGGCCCTCTCGTAATGCACATGACTATAAGCCTTGCAAGCAATGTGACTAATGAGTTAGTTACGGGATGATGCATTACGAAATGAATAAAGAGACTTGTCGGTAACGAGATTGAACTAGGTATTGAGATACCGACGATCGAATCTCGGGCAAGTAACATACCGATGACAAAGGGAACAACGTATATTGTTATGCGGTTTGACCGATAAAGATCTTCGTAGAATATGTAGGAACCAATATGAGCATCCAGGTTCCGCTATTGGTTATTGACTGGAGATGAGTCTCGGTCATGTCTACATAGTTCTCGAACCCGTAGGGTCCGCACGCTTAACGTTCTGTGACGATTTGTATTATGGGTTATGTGATTTGATGACCAAAGTTTGTTCGGAGTCCCAGATGAGATCGGGGACATGACGAGGAGTCTCGAAATGGTCGAGATGTAAAGATCGATATATTGGAAGGCTATATTCGGACATCGAAAAGGTTCCGAGTGATTCGGGTATTTTTCGGAGTACCGGAGAGTTACGGGAATTCGTATTGGGCCTTAATGGGCCATACGGGAAAGGAGAGAAAGGCCTCAAGGGTGGCCGCGCCCCTTCCGCATGGACTGGTCCGAATTGGACTAGGGAAAGGGGGCGCCCCCTTCCTTCCTTCTCCTTCTCCCTTCCCTTTTTCCTATTCCGTGGGGTGGAATCCGACTAGGGAGTCCTAGTAGGACTCCACACTTTGGGCGCGCCCTATGAGGGATGGCCTCCTCCTCCCTCCATCCTTTATATACGTGGCCAGGGGGCACCCCATAGACACACAAGTTGATTCTTTCCAGCCATGTGCGGTGCCCCCCTCTCGGTCATATCGTAGCAGTGCTTCGGCGAAGCCCTGTTCCGGTAGCATCATCATCACCGTCGTCACGCCGTCGTGCCGACGAAGCTCTCCCTCGACACTCTGCTGGATCGTGAGTTCGTGGGACATCACCGAGCTGAACGTGTGCAGATCGCGGAGGTGCCGTACTTTCGGTACTAGGATTGGTCGATCGTGAAGACGTACGACTACATCAACCGCGTTGTCATAACGCTTCCACTTACGGTCTACGAGGGTATGTAGACGATACTCTCCCTTCTCGTTGCTATGCATCACCATGATCTTGCGTGTGCGTAGGAAACTTTTGAAATTACTGCGTTCCCCAACAATGGCATCCGAGCCAGGTCTATGAGTAGATGTTATATGCACGAGTAGAACACAAAGGAGTTGTGGGCGTGGGTATATACATATTGCTTGCCGTCACTAGTTGATTCTTGATTCAGCAGTATTGTCGGATGAAGCGGCTCAAACCGACATTACGCGTACGCTTACGCGAGACTGGTTCTACCGACGTGCTTCGCACACAGGTGGCTAGTGGGTGTCTGTTTCTCCAACTTTAGTTGAATCGGATTCAATGAACAGGGTTCTTTCTAAAGATCAAAAAGCAATCACTATACCGCGTTGTGGTTTTTGATGTGTAGGTAAGAACGGTTCTTGCTCAGCCCGTAGCAGCCACGTAAAACTTGCTACAACAAAGTAGAGGACGTCTAACTTGTTTTTGCAGGGCATGTTGTGATGTGATATGGTCAAGACGTGATGAGATATAAATTGTTGTATGAGATGACCATGTTTTGTTAAAGTTATCGGCAACTGGCAGAAGCCTTATGGTTGTCTCTTTATTGCATAAGATGCAAGCGCCATACAATTGCTTTACTTTATCGCTATGCGATAACAATAGTTGCAAAAGCAATAGTTGGCGAGACGACCATGTGACGACACGTTGATAGAGATCAAGATGATGGAGATCATGGTGTCATGCTGATGACGATGGAGATCATGACGGTACTTTGGAGATGGAGATCAAAGGCACAAGATGGTGATGGCCATATCATGTCACATATTTTGATTGCATATGATGTTTATCCTTTATGCATCTTATTTTGCTTAGTTCGGCGGTAGCATTATAAGATGATCTCTCACTAAATTTCAAGGTATAAGTGTTCTCCGTGAGTATGCACCGTTGCGACAGTTCTTCGTGCTGAGACACCATGTGATGATCGGGTGTGATAAGCTCTACGTTCACATACAACGGGTGCAAGCCAATTTTGCACATGCAGAATACTCGGGTTAAACTTGACGAGCCTAGCATATGCAGATATGGCTTCGGAACACTGAGACCGAAAGGTCGAGCGTGAATCATATAGTAGATATGATCAACATAGTGATGTTCACCATTGAAAACTACTCCATCTCACGTGATGATCGGACATGGTTTAGTTGATATGGATCACGTGATCACTTAGATGATTAGAGGGATGTCTATCTAAGTGGGAGTTCTTAAGTAATATGATTAATTGAACTTAAATTTATCATGAACTTAGTCCTGATAGTATTTGCATATCTATGTTGTAGATCAATTGCTCGCGTATAGCTTCCCCGTTTTATTTATGATATGTTCCTAGAGAAAACTATGTTGAAAGATGATAGTAGCAATGATGCGGATTGGATCCGTGATCTGAGGATTATCCTCGTTGCTACACAGAAGAATTATGTCCTTGATGCACCGCTAGGTGACATAACTATTGGAGGAGCAAATGCAGACGTTATGAACATTTGATAAAGCTCGGTATGATGACTACTTAATAGTTTAGTGCATCATGCTTTACGGCTTAGAACCGGGACTTCAAAAATGTTTTTGAACGCCACAGAGCATATAAGATGTTCTAAGAGTTTAAATTGGTATTTCATACTCATGCCCGTGTCGAGAGGTAGGAGACCTCTGATATGTCTCCAACGTATCTATAATTTTTGATTGTTCCATGCTATTATATTATCAACCTTAGATGTTTTATATGCATTTATATGCTATTTTATATGATTTTGGGACTAACCTATTAACCTAGAGCCCAGTGCCAGTTTCTGTTTTTTTCCATGTTTTTGAGTTTTACAGAAAAGGAATACCAAACGGAGTCCAATTGGCGTGCCAATTTTTGACGATTTTTTATGGACCAAAAGAAGACCCCGGAGTAAAAGAGTTGGGCCAGAAGAGTCCCGGGCCATCCACGAGGGTGGGGGCGCGCCCACCCCCCGGGCGCGTGGGCCTACCTCGTGGACGACTCGGGCACCTCCTTGACGTGAGACCTACGCCAAAAATTCCTATAAATATTGAAACCTTCAGAAAATAACCTAGATCGGGAGTTCCGCCGCCGCAAGCCTCTGTAGCCACCGAAAACCAATCTAGACCCATTCCGGAGGGGGGAATCCCTCTTCGGTGGCCATCTTCATCATCCCGCCGCTCTCCATGACGAGGAGGGAGTAGTTCACCCTCGGGGCTGAGGGTATGTACCAGTAGCTATGTGTTTGATCTCTCTCTCTCTCTCTCTCTCTCTCTCTCTCTCGTGTTCTTGATTCGGCACGATCTTGATGTATCGCGAGCTTTGCCATTATAGTTGGATCTTATGATGTTTCTCCCCCTCTACTCTCTTGTGATGAATTGAGTATTCCCTTTGAAGTTATCTTATCGGATTGAGTCTTTAAGGATTTGAGAACACTTGATGTATGTCTTGCATGTGCTTATGTGTGGTGACAATGGGATATCACGTGATCCACTTGTTGTATGTTTTGGTGATCAACTTGCGAGTTCCGTGACCTTGTGAACTTATGCATAGGGGTTGGCACACGTTTTCGTCTTGACTCTCCGGTAGAAACTTTGGGGCACTCTTTGAAGTACTTTGTGTTGGTTGAATAGATGAATCTGAGATTGTGTGATGCATATCGTATAATCATACCCACGGATACTTGAGGTGACATTGGAGTATCTAGGTGACATTAGGGTTTTGGTTGATTTGTGTCTTAAGGTGTTATTCTAGTACGAACTCTATGATAGGTCGAACGGAAAGAATAGCTTCGTGTTATTTTACTACAGACTCTTGAATAGATCGATCAGAAAGAATAACTTTGAGGTGGTTTCGTACCCTACAATAATCTCTTCGTTTGTTCTCCGCTATTAGTGACTTTGGAGTGACTCTTTGTTGCATGTTGAGGGATTGTTATATGATCCAATTATGTTATTATTGTTGAGAGAACTTGCACTAGTGAAAGTATGAACCCTAGGCCTTGTTTCCTAGCATTGCAATACCGTTTTCGCTCTCTTTTATCATTAGTTACCTTGCTGTTTTTATATTTTCAGATTACAAAAACCTATATCTACTATCCATATTGCACTTGTATCACCATCTCTTCGCCGAACTAGTGCACCTATACAATTTACAATTGTATTGGGTGTGTTGGGGACACAAGAGACTCTTTGTTATTTGGTTGCAGGGTTGCTTGAGAGAGACGATCTTCATCCTACGCCTCCCACGGATTGATAAACCTTAGGTCATCCACTTGAGGGAAATTTGCTACTGTCCTACAAACCTCTGCACTTGGAGGCCCAACAACGTCTACAAGAAGAAGGTTGTGTAGTAGACATCAAGCTCTTTTCCGGCGCCGTTGCCGGGGAGGTGAGTGCTTGAAGGTATATCTTTAGATCTTGCAATCGAATCTTTTTGTTTCTTGTTTTATCACTAGTTTAGTTTATAAAAGAAAACTACAAAAAAATGGAATTGAGGGTACCACATATGCTTCATCTTTTTAATATCTTTCATGAAAATAAGGATTCCGATAATTGTGCCAAAGTGTTAGAAGAAGAACGCATTAGAATGTTTGGCACTAAATCTTTGAATGATGAGCATGATTGCAATGTTATTAGTACGAACTCTTTGAATATCCATAGTACTAATGATGATTGCACTAGTCATGATGAAAATGTCTCTTATAAGCATGTTAACTTTTGTGGAATACATAGAGCTTGCAAGCACACACCAAATAGGGAAGATAGATTTTGCAAGAGGCATAAGTATTTGGAAACTAAATGGTTGCAAGAAAGGCTAGATGATTGTGCTGAAAGATTCAATATTTATCGCCATCCTTGTGAACTTTGCAATGAACATGGTCATTTAAAGCTCCAATGCTATTTGTTTCATGATCAAATCGTGTCAAAAAATTGTGATAACTTGATTATCCTTGATCATCATAAAGAGCTTAGTCTTCTTTTGGGGTATGAAGAAATGAAACGTATAACTGACACTACTAGGGAAAACCTTATACACAGAACATTAGCAGTAGCGCGGGCTAAAAACACACGCTGGTGCTAAATAGCAGCAGCGCGGTGTTGTAAACGGCGCTACAGATACAGTTATAGCAGTAGCGCGCCCGAGTACAAAAGCGCTACTACTAAAATTCCCACGGCTTAGCCGATAGGCTGCACATAGTAGTAGCGATCTTCGCCGAACCGCGCTACCACTATTTGCTTTGTAGCAGTGCATTTACGCTGAAGGGTGCTACTGCTAAAGTAAATAAAATTAAATGGAAAGCAAATAGAAAATTAAATGAAAATGAAAGAAATACAAAAAGGTGAAAGGAAAAAAATAAAATGTAAAGAAAAATAAATGAAAAAGGGGAAAAAGAGAATGGTATAGCAGTAGCGCGTATCCAGGAACGCGCTGTAGCTATGTTAGCAGTAGCGCACTTCCTGGAACGTGCTACTGCTACTTCTGACTAAACCGCTCGATTCGTTTTTCCCAACGGCCACTTCCCCCAAATTGCAACTCCTCCGCTGTCGCCGCCGCCGTCGCCCGTCGGCCGCCGCGCGCTCTCCCGCCTCAACGCCGCCCCCGACCCCGGATTCGACGCCGCTCCCGACCCCGACCTCGACGCCGCCCTCCGGCGTGCGCCCGAGCCCCGACCCCGACCTCGACGCCGCCTGCCCCTCCCTCGCCGCAGTCACCGTAAGGCTCTGCCTCTCCTCTCCCCTACCCTCCTCTCTCTCTCTCTCTCTGCTAGGGCAATTTATATATGTGTTGATGCTGTGTTGATGTTCGTATGAACCCTAGATTTGTTTAGGGCAGTAGGCATTTTTTAGCATTTAGGAAAAATGATTAGCAATTTTTTTAGGAAATTAGCTAGGGCAATTTTTTATGAAAATGCCTAAACAGTAATTTCATTTGCATATTGTTGTTATATGATATATGTCATTGATGTTCATTTGCATATTCCATCATTGAAGTGGTTCGATTGTGCCCAAGTGGCTTTGTTGTTTCCAGGAAATGAAGCCGAGTGGCCTATGTTTTACCGGAATGTTGATTCATTTCCGTTCCGGCAAATTTCAGGTTCTTGATTTGTCCACTTTTTAGCAAAAGTCATGCCGAAGTTTTCCATGAATTTCGGCATGACTTGTGCTACAAACTAGGACATATCGAGTGCCCGGGATTTGCCGCACCGGGAAGGAGTCAACATTCCTGCAAAGCATAGGCCTTTTTTATGTCATTATTCATTTTATTAGGTATAGAATTAATTGACTAGATTTAATCGTAAGAACTAGTTGAATTAATAGAACTAGTTGAACATGTCACATTTGTTGTTATTTTTTAGTTAAAGCAATTTTTCGCGCATCGACATCGACGATGCCTATCCCGCATCCTCGTCGTCGAGTCGGCGGAGGGCACCTGCGTCACCAGATGGGCCATGTCCGGGACTGGGCTCCGCCGGGGTGGTACTGGGGGGCGCAGGTTGGTGAGGAGCCAGCTTGTCGTTGACCCGAACCTTCTTTGGTGGCGGTCGCGTGGGCTAGTGACGGTCCAAAGGCTCGAGGACCCCGCGGAGGTGGTGCGTCACCATGTCAGTGAGGAGGACGCGCATGTCAGTCGCTACTTGTTTGCGTTGGAGCACAGGTTCTCCAATACCTGGCAAGTTCTCCAGGGATCTCACTGGAGCTATGATCCTGTGATGGTTCCTTCACTTTGGGTGTCCACCGCCGGCGCCGATACCCGTCGTGCGCTAGGGTTTTAGTTGTATTAGTGATGTTATATGTATGATACTATTCGGGATGTATTAGTGATAATATTCGGCGATGTACGGACGCATGAGATGATTTACTTTTGCTTATTGAATGCATGCTAATTTGAATACTTATTTATTTTACGATTTGGTTTTGCTTATTGAATGCTCATGTTAATATGAGTCCTATAAGATATTTTGAGTATCTTGGAGTTGTCTTCGATCGATTTTCAATTAATGTTTCAACTATGAACATGGGAAATGTCTGACAACGAAAAGGATTTGGGTATTTGCAAATACTGCAAAGATGAGCGCGACCTGTGCGACGGAATCTTCCTAGATGATGATAGGCACTTCAGCATCAAGCTGGACGTGAACTTCGAAGTGGATACAGTAAGTCACAACGACAAGTCTTTTTTCGTAATTAAGCATGACATCTGCTTCATTTGCTTCAACTTATAATTTAATTTTTTTACTATTCTACTAGCGTATCCCCTGCCATGCAAGAGTTTTTGTCTTGGATAAGACAGGTTTCAGTCGTACTATGGAGGTAAAGTAATTTTATTTGAAGACCGAGCATGGTTATATTTTCCACGCAAAATTATACAACGCAGACGACTACACCTATTTTGGATGCAAAACTTGGCGAGCACTATGCAAGATTTATGCATTTGAGCCTGTATGGTTATCACCTTTGATATTCGTCCGGAAGATGATATTGAAGGTAATACTGACATCTGGGTCGATGTGCAGACGCCTCCAGTTATACCATTATGTGAGTTTCTCAACCATATTTATGTCTTTGATATTGTTTATTCAAAAATAGTTGACAACTAATTTCTATTGTCAGCTTATTTCGGTTCAAGCAAACATGTCCAGCGCTTGGTAGACAGGACCTACTACTGTCCCGGGGCTGAACTAAACTGCGAGGAGCTAAGTCATTATGTTTCATGGCTTGAGGATCTTGATATTGTCAAGACAAATTTTCTTCCTGCACTTAGAAATGTTAGTACTGAAAACGTGCGACCAATAGTGTTCGTAATGAACTACGGTCACATCTATTTAGGAAATATGGTAAGATTTTTACTATTTGTCCTCAGTGCATCTTTTGCATACATTATTTTTTAAGCTAAACTTCATTGCTAAGTATGTTACTATACGATGTTCTTCAAAAGGGACTCCCGATGAATGTTGTGCCTCATGGGATCGAGACTGATGGTACCATGAGTATTGTTAGCTTACGGCCAAGATATCCTACAATGCACTTTAGTGCATTCAGGATTTCTAAGAGCGAGGAAGTCCTAATAGTGAAAGACTGGACCAAATTTGTGATGGAGGAGCGCAGAGAAGTACTAGGGGGCAACAATCAGAAGCGCATCCCACGATTAGGAGACAGGTTCATCTGCATGCTCCAAATTGATGAAGGAGGAGAGCTACACATGTTTTATGTTATTTTACCTGAGAGAGAGCAGCATGAGTGATTAGCTAGCTAGAAATGAGTTTGAAGATGATGATGTGCTACACTATGACTATGATGATTAAATAGCTAGTGTTGGTGGTAATGACTATTGTTGGGGATATTACTACTGGGCCTAAACCGGCCAGGAGAGGTCGGGTTAACCCCATAATGGTTCACTATATCTAAAGCCCATGAAGACAAAGACGGTGACGATTTATGAAGGCCCAGGGCCCAAAGCCGGTTTAAGGCCTGTAGACATAAGCCGGCATTGATATGTAAACTTGTGTTGTAAGATAGAAAAAGCAGAGACCGAGCCAGACACGTTTATGAGCCGGCCTCGGGATTCTGTAAACCGACGGGCATCAACCCATGTATATAAGGGGACGACCCGACGGCGGTTTAGGACACAGACAACAACTCGAGACTCAGGCAAAGCGTATTCGCTCCCTGGTCATCGAAACCCTAGCAATTCCACAACAACTGGAGTAGGCTTTTACCTTCACCGCAAGGGGCCGAACCAGTATAAACTCTATGCATCCCTTGTCCGCTTTAATCCCTTTAAGCTAACCCGTGGCGATGGCTCCACGACTAAGTCCTTTCCTTAGGACATCTGCCGTGACAAAACCGCGACAGTTGGCGCCCACCGTGGGGCTATCGCACGATGGTTTCGAGTTCTTAGAGGGCAGCTTCGAAGGACTCAAGGGCTACGCTGTGGGCCGGATGACCAAGAGTCGTCGTGGCAAGCTCTACATCGACGATGCAGGCTGGGGCCCCGAGGCCGGCTCAATCGAGTACGGGTACCGGGTCCCCTTCGGCGGCATACACGTTTTCATTGGCAAGATCGGCGAACCGGGCCCTGAGCCGGACATCTGCACCGACCTCGTGAAACGGCTCAGCGTGCGAGATCTGCCCGGGTTAAGCCTGTCATGAAGCGTGCCTTCGTGGGAGTCATCCACGGAGTGGAATCTGAGGATAAATCGGAATTTGGTGGTGAAACCGTCGTTTATTCCGGCGACGAGTCATCGACCGGGGAGACCGAGTCATTGTACCAGTTGCAAGATGGCCGGATTGGGGGCTGTTCCGATGGCGACAGTATTCCGAACCCCTTTGATCCGCCGAATTGGGTTGCGATTTTCATGGCCGGTACACAGCCAGCGCTCCACTCTTCGACTGCAGCGGCGGTGATTTTCGGATCAGTAGCAGCGACAGTGGCCGGGGCAGGAGGCCCTGTGCGACCGCCGGCTCAGGTTTTATCTGATTTGTTCGACGCTTTGGCAACACTGATGGCAGAGGTTAATCCGACAAATCCGGACGAGCATACTGCGGAGATTGCAAAAGTGAAGGATCAGATAACGCAGGCCAAGGCCGATTTGGTAGCAGAGGATGCCAGAATGACTGCAGAACGGGCTTTTTTATGCATTAGATGCACAAGCCTATCGGCTTATGTTGGATCAGAGTGCGTCAAACGACGTTATGAGATGAAGGTAACGATCTCACCTGCCGCCGGTTTATGAGGCCAGGAACCTCTTTAATACCCCAGGAGCAGGGACTAGTAATCCGCCGACGGCAAACCGGGCAGAGGCACCTGAAACGGGAGCGCCGGTGCAACCGCGACCAATAGATAACCGTGATCCGCCCCGTCAGAACAACGTTCTGTCGCAACATGTCCCAACACCGCGGGTCACTATTCTAACCCGATGGATAACATTGTCGCTGCCGCTTCACGACTGGCGGCCCTCCCGATCGAAGGTGAGTCCCCAGTAGGGGTCGAGAGGCGACGGGCTAGGGAGCTCCTTTAGACAGCTTTAACTCAGCAGCAGGCTTATTCATATAGTCGCGAAAGGATCCATTCTACTCCCCGCCCAAGCCGGAGCTACAGCAGGCGTATTGATGAACCGGCCGTGTCAAGCAGTGCGCGAAACCATGACCCGCCCCGTGGCCATAACCCGGCGGGTGGTGGCGGTGATGCTCAGGATGTGGTGGATCGCGCTAGAGCTCGTCGAGAGGCCGAGTTAGCAGCACAGCATGAGGCCCGCCAACTTACTCCGGTTCGTCCAACCATGTAGGTGGAACCAGGGGTTACTTCCAGCTCTTTGGGAGTGCCATGTCTCGTCCCAGCGCTGCGCAACGTGCGCCTGCCCAAGGATTTCAAAGGCCCACATAAAGTGCCTAATTACACCGCCAATTTATCCCCCGAGTCATGGGTTGAAAGCTATGAGATGGCAATGGAGATGCTGGATGTGGACGATGCGGCGTGCACTAAATACTTTACCATGATGTTGGAAGGAACGGCTCGCACTTGGTTGAAAAACTTGCCAGCTAACTCCATTGGGTCATGGGCCGAGCTGAGGGCCCGGTTCATCCAGAATTTCAAGGATACATGCAAGCTGCCCATGTCAATTGTGGACTTAGCTGCCTGTGTCCAGGAGGAAGGAGAATCGACAACCCATTGGGTGCGCCGGGTTTCGGAGATTTTGCATTCGTCGGACTGCATCAACGCTGATACAACAATTTTGACATTGGAAGGCAATTGCCGGTTTGCACCTCGGAAGTTGAAGTTGGGATGACTCAAACGTCACTGCAATGACATGGGGACTCTCATGGCCGCTCTGGTGAAGTATGCCGACTCTGATAGTACCAAGGATCCCGAGTCTGATGATGATAAGACAGGGAAGGGAAAGAAGAGCAGCAACACCAAGGGGCAGCAGCATAACCCGGCGGGTCATGGAAACAGCGGCAAGCGTAAATCAGATAACAGTTTAGACTTTGTGGCTAATACAAACGCGCAGGACAAGGGCCAGCGGCGTAAAGGTAAACTGCCCCGGCGTAGTGGAGGACCAAGCCCTAATCCGGAGCGCCTGTCTTATCTGTTAAACCGGCCTTGCCCAAAGCACGGGTCGCAGGAGAAACCAGCCACGCACCTCTGGAAGGATTGTTATATCATGCAGGAGTTCAAAAATTCTGTTTTTTTGGGTATGATCATGGACCGGGTGGCGGTTCAGGCCCCGGATCTCATGGCTCGGGTTACGGTGGAGGCAGTTCCGGTTCAGGTTTTCACAGTAATCAGAGTGGGCATGGCAATCAAGGCAATCAGGGCAACCAAGGTGGTTATAATCATCAGGGAAATCAGCATCAGCAGCAGCAGTCGGGTTACCAGAGCAACCCGAAGCAGTTGAATAGCGGGCAGTATCATGTCTTCACCACTAGCCTGGACAAACGCGATCAGAAGCTTCATAAAAGGGCAATGAATTCCGTTGAAACGGCGGTGCCCCGTTATCTACGCTGGTCTGAACAGCCTATTGTGTGGAGTCGAGAGGATCATCCACCCCGGGTTGATAATCCGGGTCATCTGGCATTGGTGGTGGCACCTCAGGTGGGAGGTTATAAGTTCACCAAAGTACTCATGGATGGGGGGAGTAGTATCAGTATCCTCTACTATGAAACTTTCCGTCGCATGGGGTTAACAGATAAAAATCTTAAACCGTCCAACACAGTCTTCCATGGGGTGGTGCCTGGTAAATCGGCATATCCAGTTGGTAAGATAGCTCTGGAGGTTGCTTTTGGTGATGAACATGATTCAAGATCAGAGACGTTGACCTTCGAGGTGGTGAAAATCCAGAGCCCATATCATGCCCTGTTTGGACGGCCGACTTATGCTAAGTTTATGGCAAGACCCTGTTATGTCTATCTGCAGCTCAAGATGCCGGGTCATAAGGGGACTATCGCAGTGCATGGGAGCCGCAAGATCGCTTTGGAATGTGAAGAAGGTGATGCGGCATACGCTGAGTCGGTTTGTGCAACAGAAGAGTTGAAGTTCTACAAGGACAATGTTGATCTGGCGGATATGACTTCTTTGAAAAAGCCAACTACAGAGCATGAACCGGCCTTGAAGTTTAAATCGGCTGATGAGACTAAGCTTGTTGATTTCGTTCCTGGTGATTCATCCAAGCAGTTTAGCATCAGCGCTAACTTGGATCCGAAATAGGAAAGTGCGCTCATCGAGTTCATCCGTGAGAACCGGGACATCTTTGTGTGGAAGCCTTCTGACATGCCAGGTGTACCGAGGGAACTCGCTGAGCACACACTTAATGTTGATCCCAAGTTTAAACCGGTCAAGCAATTTCTTCGCCGGTTCAATGAAGAAAGACGCAAAACTATTGGTGAGGAGGTAGCCAGGCTCTTGGCGGCTGGGTTTATCATCGAAGTGTTTCATCCTGAGTGATTGGCTAATCCGGTGCTAGTACTTAAGAAGAATGGCACTTGGCGTATGTGTGTGGACTATACAGATCTCAACAAGGCTTGCCCAGCAGATCCTTTTGCCTTCCCGCGTATTGATCAAATCATTGATGCTACGGCGGGTTGCAAGCGTTTGAGCTTTCTGGATGCATATTCTGGTTATCATCAGATCAAAATGGCAGTTAAGGACCAGGAGAAGACAGCCTTCATAACTCCCTTTGGAGCCTTCTGCTATGTGTCCATGCCCTTTGGGCTCAAGAGTGCCCAAGCGACTTATCAACAGTGTGTGCAGAATTGTCTTCATAAACAGATTGGCCGCAATGTTCACACCTATGTGGATGATATTGTGGTAAAATCAAGGAAGAAGAATACATTGATTGATGACTTGAAGGACATCTGCACCGACCTCGTCGAAACGGCTCAGCGTGCGAGATCTGCCCGGGTCAAGCCTGTCATGAAGCGTGCCTTCATGGGAGTTATCCATGGAGGGGAATCTGAGGATAGATCGGAATCTGGTGGTGAGACCGTCGTTTATTCCGGCGACGAGTCATCGACCGGAGAGACCGAGTCGTTATACAAGTTACAAGATGGCCGGATTGGGGGCTGTTCCGATGGCGACAGTATTCCGGACCCCTTTGATCTGCCAAACCGGGTTGTGATCTTCATGGCCGGTACGCAACCGGCGCTCAACTCTTCGACCGCAGCAGCGATGATTTCCGGATTGGCAGCGGCAATAGCGGCCGGGGCAGGAGGCCCTGTGCGACCGCCAGCTCAGGTTCTATCTGATTTGTTTGACGCGTTGGCAACGCTGATGGCGGAGGTTAACCCAGCGGATCAGGATGCACACAATGCGGAAATCGCGAAAGTGAAAGATCAGATCACCCAGGCCAAAGCCGACTTAGCAGCTGAGGATACCAGGATGGCCGCGGAGCGGGCCGCTTTGGATGCACAAGCTTACCGGATTATGCTGGATCAGAGTGCGTTGAACGAAGTCCTAAAGAGGAGGTACCGATCTCGCCTGCCGCCGATTTACGACGCTAGAAATCTCTTTAACACCCCAGGAGCAGGGGCCAGTAATCCGCCGGTGGTAAACCGGGCGGAGGCACCTGGAGCAGGGGCGCCGGTTCAGCCTTGTTTGATGGATCCGCCTCGTCAGAACAACATTGTAACACCGCATGTCCCCACGCCACCGGGTCATTACTCTAACCCGATGGACAACATTGTCGCTGCCGCTTCACGGTTGGCGGCTATCCCGATTGAAGGCGATTCTCCGGCGGCGGTCAAGACGCGTCGGGTTAAGGAGCTTCTTCAGACAACCTTGGTTCAACAGGAGACTTATTCATATAGTCGCGATCGGATTCATTCCACTCCTCGTCCAAGCCGGAGTTACAGCAGGCGTATGGATGAACCGGCAGTGTCAAGCAATGCGCGGAACCGTGATCCGCCCCGTGGCAATAACCCGGTGGGTGGTGCTGGTGATGCTCAGGAGGTGGTGGACCGGGCTCGAGCACGCAGAGAAGCCGAGTTAGCGGCACAACATGAAGCCCGTCAGCTTACTCCGGTTCGTCCAACCACATCGGTGGAACCAGGAGTTAACTCTAGTTCTTTGGGAGTGTCGTGTCTCGTCCCGGCGTTGCGCAATGTGCGCCAGCCCAAGGATTTCAAGGGCCCACGCAAGGTGCCGAATTACACCGCCTATTTATCCCCTGAAACATGGGTCGAAAGCTATGAGATGCCCATGGAGATGCTGGATGTGGATGATGCGGAATGTGCGAAATACTTCACCATGATGCTAGAAGGGACGGCCCGCACTTGGCTAAAGAGCTTACCGGCTAATTCTATCAGGTCATGGGCCGAGTTGAGAGCCCGGTTTATTCAGAACTTCAAGGATACATGCAAGCAGCCCATGTCAATTGTGGACTTAGCTGCCTGTGTCCAGGAGGAAGGAGAGTCAACAACCCATTGGGTGCGCCGGGTTTCGGAGATTTTGCATTCATCGGACCGCATCAACGCTGACACCACAGTTTTAACATTGGAAGGCAATTGCCGGTTTGAACCCCTGAAGTTGAAGTTGGGATGGCTCAAACGTCATTGTAATGACATGGGAACCCTCATGGCTGCACTGGTGAAGTATGTCGACTCGGATAGTACCAAGGATCCCGAGTCTGACGATGATAAGACAGGGAAGGGAACAAAGAGCGGCAACGCCAAGGGGCAGCACCACAACCCGGCGGGTCATGGAAACGGCGGCAAGCGTAAGGCGGACCACGGTTTAGACTTTGTGGCTAATACTAATACACATGACAAGGGCCAGCGGCGTAAGGGTAAACCGCCCCAGCGCGGTGGAGGGCCAAGTCCTAATCCAGACCGTTTGTCTTATCTGTTGAACCAGCCCTGTCCAAAGCATGGGACGAAGGAGATCCCGTCCACGCACCTCTGGAAAGACTGTTACATCATGCAAGAGTTCAAAATTTTTGATTCTTTCCGGTATGATCATGGACTAGGAGGCGGTTCGGGCCCCGGGTCTCATGGGCCGGGTTATGGTGGCGGAAATTCCGGTTCAGGCTTCCACGGTAATCAGGGTGGACATAACAATCAAAGTAATCAGGGTAACCAAGGTGGCTATAATCATCAGGGCAATCAGCAGCAGCAGCAGTCGGGTTACCAGAGCAACCCGAAGCAGTTGAACAGCGGACAGTATCATGTCTTCACCACTAGCTTGGACAAGCGCGATCAGAAGCTTCGTAAAAGGGTGGTGAATGCCGTTGAACCGGCGGTGCCCCGTTATTTGCGCTGGTCCGAGCAGCCGATTGTGTGGAGTAGAGAAGATCATCCACCCCGGGTTGACAATCCGGGTCATCTGGCTCTGGTGGTGGCACCTCAGGTGGGAGGTTGTAAGTTCACTAAGGTACTCATGGATGGATGGAGTAGTATCAATATCCTTTATTATGAAACTTTCCATCGCATGGGGTTAACAGATAAAAATCTTAAACCGTCCAATACGGTATTCCATGGTGTGGTGCCTGGTAAGTCGGCCTATCCCGTTGGTAAGATAGCTCTGGAGGTGGCTTTCGGAGATGAGCATGCCTCGAGATCAGAAACCTTGACCTTTGAAGTGGTGAAAATCAGAAGCCCGTATCATGCCCTATTTGGACGGCCAGCTTATGCTAAGTTTATGGCACGGCCTTGTTATGTCTATCTGCGGCTCAAGATGTCGGGTCACAAGGGAACTATAACCGTGCATGGGAGCCGCAAGATTACTCTGGAGTGTGAAGAAGGTGATGCGGCTTATGCTGAGTCGGTTTGTGCAACAGAAGAGTTGAAGTTTTACAAGGACAATGTTGATCCGGCAGATATGACTTCGTTGAAGAAACCAACTACAGAGCATGATCCGGCCCTGAAGTTTAAATCGGCTGATGAGACTAAGCTTGTTGACTTTGTGTCTGGCGATTCGTCCAAGCAGTTTAGCATCAGCGCTAACTTGGATCCGAAATAGGAAAGCGCGCTCATCGAGTTCATCCGTGAGAATCGGGACGTCTTCGCATGGAAGCCTTCTGACATGCCAGGTCTACCGAGAGAACTCGCTGAGCACACTCTCAATGTTGATCCCAAGTATAAACCGGTCAAGCAGTTTCTCCGCCGGTTCAATGAAGAAATACGCAAAGCTATTGGGGAAGAAGTAGCCAGGCTCTTGGCGGCTGGATTTATCGTTGAAGTATTCCATCCTGAGTGGTTGGCTAATCCGGTGCTGGTCCTTAAAAAGAACGGCACTTGGCGTATGTGTGTGGACTACACAGACCTTAACAAAGCTTGTCCAACAGATCCTTTTGCCCTCCCTCGTATTGATCAAATTATTGATGCTACAGCGGGTTGCGAGCGTTTGAGATTTTTGGATGCATATTCTGGTTATCATCAGATCAAAATGGCAGTTAAGGATCAGGAGAAGACAGCCTTCATAACTCCCTTTGGAGCCTTCTGCTATGTGTCTATGCCCTTTGGGCTCAAGAGTGCCCAGGCGACTTATCAGCGCTGTGTGCAGAATTGTCTTCATGATCAGATCGACCGCAATGTTCATGCTTATGTGGATGATATTGTGGTAAAATCTAGATAGAAGGAGACGTTGATAGATGACTTGAAGGAGACCTTTGATAACCTGCGGGTTTATAAAATGATGCTTAATCCGGCCAAGTGTATTTTTGGTGTACCGGCAGGCAAGATCTTGGGTTTTCTGGTATCTAACAGAGGCATCGAAGCTAATCCGGAGAAAATCAAGGCTATAACTTCTTTGGCTAAACCGAAGTGTATTAATGATGTTCAACGCCTGGCAGGCCGGATTGCCGCGTTGAACCGGTTTATCAGTCGCCTTGGGGAGAAGGCCATCCCTTTATATCAGATGCTGAAGAAAACGGATAACTTCGTCTGTAGTGACGTCGCCAATGAAGCATTTGAGGACTTAAAGTGGCAGCTGGCTAATCCACCGGTTCTTGCTGCTCCCGTTGATAAAGAGCCATTATTGCTATATGTGGCAGCTAACGCCCGGGCTGTTAGCGTGGCTATTGTGGTGGAGCGCAAGGAGGCCGGAAAGGAATACCCGGTGCAACGGCCGGTTTATTATATCAGTGAGGTACTTATTGAATCCAAGCAAAGGTACCCGCATTGGCAGAATCTGGTGTAAGGAGTTTTCATGGCAAGCCGGAAGCTTAAGCAATATTTCCAAGGTCATCCCATCACGGTGGTCAGCTCTGCTCCTTTGGGGGATATAATCCAGAACAGGGAAGCAACTGGGCGGATTGCTAAGTGGGCTACTAAGCTTGGGCCTCACGTGTTAAAATACATACCCCGGACGGCGATCAAATCTCAGGCACTTGTGGATTTTATCAATGATTGGACATAACTACAGGCGCCGGAAGAGAAGCCGGATCATACTTATTGGACTATTCATTTTGATGGGTCCAGGCAATTGGAGGGCTCGGGGGCTGTAGTCGTTTTAACTTCCCCACGAGGTGATAAGTTTCGTTATATTCTCCGTTTAATGTTCCCTTGCACTAACAATGCAGTTGAATATGAGGCTTTACTCCATGGTCTTCGGATGGCTAAAGAGATGAATCTCAGCCGAGTTAAGTGCTTTGGTGATTCGAACCTGGTGGCTCAACAAGTGTCCGGCACTTGGGACTCCAAGGACCCACTCATGGCGGCATATCGTCGTGAGGTGGATATTGTTGCAGGTCACTTCAAAGGTTATCGGGTGGATCATGTGGACCGGCGGAAGAATGAAGCGGCGGACGCTTTAAGCCGCTTGGGTTCCCAACGTAAACCACCGGTTCCACCTAATGTCTTTCTAGATGTGCTGCATAATCCGTCTGTCAAGCTCCCTGGTGAAGAGGATTTGGCTGTTCCTGATCCGGAGGCTCAGTTGGTGGCGGCTCTTCATGTTATTCCGGATTGGATGGTTCCATATTTGGCGTATATGAACCGGGGCGAGTTACCAGAAGACGAAACTTCGGCCAGGCAGATAATCCGGCGGTCCAAGTCCATGACTATTATCAATGGAGAGTTACATCATTGCAGTGTGACAGGGGTGTTTCAACGCTGTGTATCCCCTGAAGAAGGTCGTGAAATTTTGCGTGAGATCCACGAAGGAGATTGTGGTCACCACGCCGGTTCAAAATCGCTGGTAGCCAAGGCGTTTCGTCACGGTTTCTATTGGTTGACGGCTCATGCTGATGCCGAGGACTTGGTCAAAAGGTGTGATGGATGCCAAAAGTTCTCACGACGGGCTCATGTATCGGCTCAAGAGTTGAGGATGATTCCAATTACTTGGCCATTTGTGACTTGGGGGCTCGATATGGTTGGACCCTTTAAGAGATCCAAGGATAAGAAGACCCACCTTCTGGTGGCGGTTGATAAGTTCACTAAGTGGGTGGAGGCAGAGCCAGTCAGTAAGTGTGATGCAGCTACGGCGGTTCAATTCATCAAAAAGGTGATCTTCCGGTTTGGCTTTCCACACAGCATTATAACAGATAATGGTACCAATCTGTCAAAGGGTGCCATGAAGGAGTTCTGTCAACGTGAGCACATCCGGCTTGACGTATCATCAGTGGCTCACCCCCAGTCCAATGGTCAAGCGGAGAGGGCCAACCAAGAGATCTTGAGAGGCATCAAACCCCGGCTTATGGTTCCTTTGCAACGGACGCCAGGTTGTTGAGTTGAGGAGTTACCTTCTGTGTTATGGAGCATCAATACCACACCCAACAGATCGACGGGGTACATGCCTTTTTTCATGGTTTATGGAGCGGAGGCGGTTCTTCCTAGTGACATCCGTCATGACTCGCCCCGTGTGGCGGCATATGTCGAAGCTGACAATGAGAAGGCGCGGCAGGAAGCTCTCGACTTGTTAGATGAGGAGCGTGACATGGCAGCAGCCCGTTCGGCGATTTATCAGCAAGATCTGCGTCGTTATCACAGCCGCCGGGTTAGTACCAGAACCTTTCAAGAAGGCGATTTGGTGCTCCGACTCATCCAGGATCAGACGGATACGCAGAAGTTATCCCCCCCTTGGGAAGGACCCTTTGTGGTCAGCAAGAATCTGCACAACGGGTCATACTACCTAATCGATGTTCGAGAGCGCAAAGACTCACGTAAATCGGAGGAGGAGACCCACCGGCCATGGAATATCACTCATCTTCGGCCCTACTATACTTGAGCCATAGGCTCTGCTTATGTACATAGTTATGACAATGTATATATTATGATCAATATAATAAACCGGAGCCTCAGCTAAAGCGGGGTATCTATTGTTTTTCTTATATCATGTGTGGTTATATGGGGGCTTCTGTTCATAAAGCGGCGTCCGATTTACCCCTTGATTCAGCTTATTAAAGCTTTATATAAAAATCACTTGGGGGCTTGGTTGCATTTGAACCATAGCTACACCTCTTGATCGATGCAATGCCACAATATCACTTGGGGGCTTGGTGGTATTCGAACGATAGTCACACCTTTTGATCGGCTCAAAGCCAAGTTACTCCGGGGCCAAAGAGAGTGTTGCAAAGCAACAACTCAAACATAGGCACCCACTGAGCACAGCTCACAATGTTACTTGGGGATTCTTTGCTGTCGCAATGAACAAAGAATCTACACTTGTAATAGGCTATCAAGCCATGGCTTGGAAGCCTGGTGTATACACCTAAAACCCCCGGGTTAGCCTGCCTTCTTAAGTAAGTTACTCCGCCCAGGTAAACCTGGTATGACCCGTCGAACTTTGACAAGTTACTCTGATAAGACCCTAAACTTGTCAAGTTAAAATGACGATTGATTAAGGATCGAGGACCATCTTAAAAGGCTTTGTAAAATGGTTTAACTCAGTGGCCTGGCAGCCCATGAAAAGCCTCGAATTTGGGGCCTGGCAGCCCGTGAAAAGCCTTGACGACAAGTTTTCATTTGCTTTTTGCCAAGTTTTTCTCTCTTTTGACAAGACTTATGATGTTTTTTAAACCGGTGTTCATCAACCCGGCTAGGCTGTCAACTACGAGTTGTCAGTACGTAATCATTTATAACCCGGAGTTTCTTAACCCGGTCTGGTTTCGATTCAAAGTCGCCAGCATTGAATAAATCAGTGTTTATCACAACCCGGAACGGTTTTATCGTAAACCGGCATATTATAACAGGAGTTATTGATACTTTGGATTTGGGTTGTTACCCTCACTACAACAAGTTGGTCAGCCAACATTATGACTCAAGGTCACAGGTATCAATTATTTTCATATTTGATTATCTTTTTGCAGCCTCGGTTATAAAACCCTGGCTATATATCTGGGCATCATGACCCCTCCGGCGGTAAACCGCCAGGACACTATATACTTCTTGTGTGCAGGAATGGCTTGAGTAAATCGCTATGGCTTATGAGCATCATATGTCTTAAGCATGGCGGATTAACAAGTGTCAGGCACAAATAAATATGCACGAAGGCATAACAGACCAAGTGCTTTAACTAGCTATTACAAGGCGTTTCAGTGCCCAAAAGGATAATTGTTTCTCAAATAAGTGTTGCAGCACGTGGAAGACTAAACCGGCCTCCGGATTATGATTGGTCACCAGCTTGACCTGACGGCTGCGGATCATCTTGCACCGGTTCATCCTCTTCATCTCTACCCAACGGCTGGAAGTCAATAGTTGTCCAGTCAATCCCAGTTAACGCTTGGAACATAGCTTCGTCGCTTATAAGGGTGGACGGTTTAATATCAGGGGCATAAGTGTGCTTACGGATTGGAGGGATCAGGTTTTGAGCCTCAGGAGTCGGTGCAGCAACCCGTTTGTTATTGGTGTCATAACTCGCCTGGTAAAATGAAAGATCAGCCTCTTCAGCGAGTTGACAAGCCAGTGGACGTACTTCCCGGTTTATGGCGCGGAGATCTTCAGTGCCAAATTCTGACCCGTCTTCTTTTAAGCTTGGGTAGCCTTTAGCCACGTCCGTCGGATCAAGATCAGGCACCCATGCTTTTGCCCGGGTTAGTGCGGTCAGAGCGCCAGCCCTTGCAGCAGATATCTTTAGCTCTTCTACCTGGGTAGGCAGCATAGATAGCCTGTCTAAAGTACCCTTGATTAACGTCGGGGGTGGCTTATTGTGAGAAGCGGTGCAGATAATTCGTTGCGCGCCGGTGTACAATTGCTCTATCAGCGTGTAGGCAGCCTTCAGTTTCTTCTGTACATCAGAGCCCAGATGACTAATGTGAGTTCCTACATCATTACAAACGTCAGTAAACCGGCAACACATGGGAAGATATGTTGAAAGTATAAAGCAAGGATGTTTACCGAACACAGCAGCAGTCATGGCATGTATCTGCCGCTTTACGCCAGTCAGCTCATCTACCACCGGCTTAAGAGCTGCTTCTGCGTCCTTGGCTCTTTTTCGCAAAGCGGATTTTTCTGTCTCCCAATCCGCCCGCTCCTTGTTGAAGCTCTCTTTCAGTTTTTCCATAGCGTCTAAAGCGCTGGTCAGCTCTTCCTTGGCCTTGGAGGTTTCGGCTTGCTGAGGTTTGATGTTCTCTTGCAGATCGGCGGTTTGAGCTTCCTTTTTGCTCAGCTCAGACTGTAACAGACAAAAGTATAATGAGTTGGTAATACATGTTTGAAGTATCAAGCACATATCAAGTTATGCACCTATACTTGGGGGCTAATGCATATTTGCTTGTTCTCGGAAATTTCTACAAGTCCCAAGCATAATACAAGTATTACTCTTGGCACTTGGGGGCTAATGTATGTTTGCTCAAAGTACTCATCTGGGAAGTCTTTTAAAAGTCCCGGTTCATCTTTATAAAGTTAAACCGGCCCTTGGGGGCTACACCAGTGAAAAAGATGCAGTGTTGCAAATATAAAGTTATTACTAAGTCCCAGTTTAGATTGGTATCATAAACCGTCACTTGGGGGCTACTGGAGTTGATATTTGAAAATGGACATAAGAGACATAGTTGTGTGGTTACCTCATATCGCTCCTTCATCAGATTTACTAAACCGGCTTCATAGTCACGACTGGTGTACAGACGGTTCAAGAAGCCAGAGTGAATGTCTGGGGCGTTGAGATGAGCGTAGGTGGACAAATCGGTGCTCCATTTGCCTTTGCCCATAGCAGAAAGTTCATCCTTGGTGCTATGTTTGGATAAAGCGACCGGGTTGCCAGGAGCAGTGTGGCTGACACCTGTAATCATAACATCATCCTCTTTATCATCAGCAGCCTTCACGGGATTTGGCGGTTTATCGGTAGCCTTAGCTGGACTGGCCGATTTGTCATCAGGTCGGACCGGGCTGGTCGGTTTATCAGCATGGCCTGTGGTGTCAATTTCTACTTGTTCAGTAAACAAGTCATGGTCTTGAGGCGGCGGATCATTAAGCATGGCATCAACATCGGTTTCTTCTGGGTCTGGAGTCTTTTCCGGTTCAACAACCACGTTATCATCAGCCGTTTATTTAACCGAGCCTTCTTGCTGGGTCTAGGCTTGGCGCTGGGAAAAATAAACATGAGGATCAGTATAGTATGTAAAAATAACACATCAAGGATAAAAACAAGTGCATAGCTCACCCAGGAACTGTATTGAGGGGTGGAAGCTTTGTGGCCGATGACTCGCAGAAGATGAGTGGGAAGTGCCCTGATAATTTGAATCAGACGGATTAAGAGGCTGTCGGAAACAACCCGCCTTGGGGCAAGAAGTGTCAAGAGTATAAGAGACCTCTGATCGGCGTTTCCGAACTGGAGTGTTCGGTAAACCGGCTGAAAGTGCAAGTATCACTTAGATTATATTTTGGTGTGATGACAATGTGGTTAGTGGAACTAATGTTGGTTGCTAAAGTTTATCTTAGGACTTTGGTTCCAAGGTGTCCATTGATGGAGGTGTGCCACCCCCAGTCCAAAAAGATCAAAGGCGTGGTTACCGGCGACTTGAAGGTTTTTCGTTTTGGTTCGATTTGAGTCGTAGGTAAAACCGCACTACCAAGAGGGGTCTTCGTGGATTTAGTGTCGTGTGGGAATGCTTCCAAGACAGATACACCAGCCCTCCTACACCTCCTCAGATATTCCACTTATTGTGTGCTTTGCCGTGGTGTCCTGTGATGTTTCATCAGAAATCTTTTGGACACCCCGTGTGCACGGGGTCTCTGACCCCCGTGTGCACGGGGTAGTCAGAATATTTCGGGACACCCCGTGCGCACGGGGTCTCTGACCCCCGTGCGCACGGGGTACCTCGAAACTCACTGGACACCCCGTGCGCACGGGGCTGACTTGGCCCGTGCACACGGGGTCCAACGGGCAGAAATCCCCTCCCGGCCAAGAACACTATATAAGCCCCCTTCTTCCTCCTCCATCCCCTAACCCTAATGTCTTGTTGAGCTCCTCCATTGCTACACCCCATTTTGCTCACTACTCTCAATCCCTCCACCCAATCTTGTTGAAACTTTGAGGATTGGGAGAGCAAGACCCGATCTACACTTTGACCAAACCAAATCGCGTTCCCCGCAACATTCATCCACCATGACTTGTTACTCTTGGAGCTTGGGCTCCTAGGCGGTTAGAGGTTCCTCCGGAAGCTTCCTTGCTTGTGGTGTGCTCCGGAGAAGTTTGTAAAGGTGTGGTGGTCGCCTTCAAGACCAACCCCGAGTGATTCGAGGCTCATCAGTTGGGGGTGACTCGAAGGAGATTACGGTGAGCCTTCGGTGGCGTTCCGCAAGCTTTGGCTCCGGCACCGCTCCAAACGGAGAGTAGCTCTTCCCCAAGGAAGAGTGAACTTCGGGATAAAATCCGCGTCCTCGTCTCACTTGTGGTTAATCCTTTCCCGCACTTTACTTAGCCTTGTATGCTTGTTGGCTTGCTAATTAGTTTGTTGCCTAGCATATTTAGCTTAGAGCTTGCTTGTCATATAGGTTGTGTTCACCTAGTTGCATATCTAGTGAACCCTTTTTATCCGCTAAGCCTTAAAATTGACAAGAAAGAGTAAAAGTTGTAGTCTCCTATTCACCCCCCTCTAGTCGACCGTATCGATCCTTTCAATTGGTATCAGAGCCTCGTGCTCTAATATAAGGTTTTACAACTTTAGAGGATATGGTCGATCTAGGGAATGAGGGAGGTGACGCACCACTTGCGGAGGATGGTCAAAACCTACCCCCCGCCGCGGCCGACGCACTTGTTTCTCCGGCCGTTGCTCCCATCGCCCCCATTAACCCGGGGGCCCCGTTGACCGCGGCCGATATTCTTTCAATGTTTTGGACCTCAAAACCGCTATGTTGAAAGAAGTTCGCTCCTCGGTCAAGGAGGAAATTGATGCTCGCTTAAAGCCCTCGAGATCCGCCTCAAACTCATTTGATCCAAATGCGGTTCATGATGCGGATGATTCGAGAGAACCTCTTGCATCCCCGGCTCGCACTCAAGTTCCCAAGTACAATGCCGTGGGACCCTTTTACTCACCACAACCCTTGCAGCACCCTCGCATTAATCCTGTGGGGCCTCCGCCCCCTTTGAAAGCTAACGTGTTTGCTAAGTGGAAGCTAGATATGGAGTCTCATATTCGCAGTGCATCTACACAACTATGGTGGATTGTGGTCAACGGTTTCAACCCCAAGGATCCCATGAATCTCACTCCAAGAGAAGCGGTTGATGATCAACTCAATGCTACCGCCCACAACATGTTGCGCACCGCGGTGACCGATGACTATAGTGACTCCATTGCTCTACTCAAGACCGCCAAGGAAATTTGGGATTGCCTTGAGGAGGCCCTCGAAGGTGATGAAGCAATTCGAAGATCTCAGTTGGCTTTGCTCAAGCAAGAAGTCAACCTATTTGTGAGAAATGAGGGTGAGTCCGCGGAAGAGGTATATCGAAGGTTGAAGTCTCTTGTTCTCAATTTGAGAACCTTTGGGTGCACTTGGGCAAATGATGATTTCATTAAGGACAAGTTCATTGATGCTATGGTTCTCACGGAACATACCATGGTGATGATGATACATCAACGCCCGGACTATCAAAAGTTGACCGCGGCACAAGTTGTATCCACTTTCTCAACTCATGTTCTTTTGGAGACCAAGTCCAAGAAGACCTTTGCCATAGCTCAAGCCACCAAGAACTCAAATCTTGCATTGAAGGCCAAGAAAGTAGTTGCCCAACCCTCAAGGGATGAAGAAGTTGTTGAAGAGACTTGTGAGGAAGATGTTGACACCTCATGCCCGGCAAATGACTTTGCGGAAGACTTGACTCTCTTGGTCAAGAAATATTCCGGGACCATGGCAAACAAAGGGAAGAATCTGCAAGGAAGATCGTTTGGACGAAGAAAATGCTACAATTGTGATAGCCCAAGACATTTTGTGCACGATTGTCCTTATGAGAGACGTGAAGACAAGTCCGAGAAGCTTGTGCTCAAGAAGAAGAAGTTCACCAAGTTTTCCAAGAGGAAAGATGACAAGGCTCTTGTTCATGAGGAGTACATGTCCGGAGATGAAGATGACGGTGATGATGATCATGTGGGCACAGCCGCCATTGCCATGCATGCCACTACCTCCTCCTCCACCACCGGCCTCTTCGACTCTCCCAACGAGGACAAGCCGTTCACTCATCATTGCCTCATGGCCAAAGAGGTAAAAACAAAGTCCAAATCTCTAAAACCCTTCATCCACACTCCCAATTTTTCATGTGAGATAGTGGAGGATGAGTGTGATGATGGTGTGGATAATGATGAGGAATCCTTGATGGCTTTCATGAAAACTCTTCATGGTGAAGCTCGTGCTCGTTTTAGCGATCTCCTTAAATCACTCGCCGAACGCGATGATTTTATTGAGAACGTTGAAAACCTCCTCATAGAGGAAAAAGAGAGAGTCGAACTCCTTGAGCACGAGTCTTCTCATAAAATTGACTTCGTTAAAACCGATGATGCGTTGCAACTTGCTCTTGAGAACAAAGATGCCCTTAAAGTAAGGGTTGAAAAGCTTCTAGTTGATCACACGAGACTTGTTGAGGAACATGAGCTCCTTGTGACTAGTTCCAAGGTTGTCAAAGGTGACCTCATTGCCCTCACCGAGTCTTATGCTCAACTTAAAGCTACAACCATTAAGGCTCTTACTTCCGTCCCTCATATTGATTTAAATGATGAATCTTGTACGGCTAACGTTGCTCATGATTGCATATCTCTCCATGAGGAGAATAAGAAGTTAAAAGCCCAAATTGAGAAAGGGCTTGTGTCGTGCATTCAAGGGGAGAAAAACCTCAATGACCTCTTGAGCAACCAAAAGGAGTGTGTTGCCAAGGAGGGAATTGGGTTTGACCCCTCTTCTAAGAAGAAGAAGACCAAGAAGAAGAGCCACAAGAAGAAGATCGACCCTACTCCTCCTCCCCAAAAAAAGATAGCATTTGTTCATGAAGGACACAAGGAGAAGGAGAAGGAAAAAGGGAATATTGGGAATGTCAAGGTCACTAGGGACAAGGCCATTCCCAAAGAGTTTGCCGGCAAGAACAACCCATCTTATGTCCTCATGAGAGGAGATGATGGTTATACCTTTGCTAAATTTGTTGGCACTAACTATGATGATTATGCTTGGACTATTTGGGTTCCTAAGACCCTTGTTGCTAACTCTCTAGGACCCATTGCAAAATGGGGACCTAAAATCAAAGCTTGATTCTTGTAGGACTATACCTCCGGTGGAACACAATGGGTGATCGATAGTGGTTGCACCAATCATATGACCGGAGAGAGGGAGATGCTTGTGGAGTTCATTGATTCGCTCAAGGCCACTTCAAACATCTCTTTTGGTGACAATAGCAAGGGCAAGGTATTGGGTTTGGGCAAGGTGGTAATCTCTAGTGATGCATCACTTAAGAATGTCATGCTTGTTCAATCCCTTCACTACAATTTACTTTCTACGATTCAATTGGCACGTGCCGGTTATGATTCTCATTTCGGTGAATTTCATGTGACCGTCTTTAAGAGAAGCAATCTCAAAGTGGTCTTTGTTGGGCATGTTGAAGACAACCTTTACGTGGTTGATTTCTCAAATGAGAAAACTTATCTTGCAACATGTCTAATGGCCAAGGCCGACGTGGGGTGGCCTTGGCACCGTCGGCTAGCACATGTTGGCATGAGAAATTTACAAGCTCTCTTAAAGGGGAGCACATCCATGGACTAACCAATGTGTCTTTTGCCAAAGATCGTCCTTGTAGTGCTTGCATTGCCGGAAAACTTCATGAAAAAGCTCATAAGGTGACGACTATCATTACCACTTTGAGGCCTCTCGAGCTCATTCACTTGGATCTCTTTGGGCCACCATCTTATGATAGTTTGGGAGGGAGGAGGTATTGCCTTGTCATTGTCGATGACTATACAAGATATACATGGGTGTTCTTTCTCAAGACTAAAGATGAAACTCAAGACACCTTCATCAACTTTGCCAAAGAAGCTCAACGTCAACATAATTGTGAGATCAAGGCAATTCGAAGTGACAACGGCACCGAGTTCAAAAATTACACTATGAACGAGTTCTTGAGCGATGAGGGGATCAAGCATCAATATGCCGCGCCATACACTCCCGAACAAAATGGTGTTGCGGAAAGGAAGAACCCGACTCTCATCGAGATGGCAAGGACCATGCTTGACGAGTACAAGTCTCCATACAAGCTTTGGGCCGAAGCCATCAATACCGCGTGCCATGCTACAGACCGGCTTTATCTTCATAAGCTCAAGAACAAGACTCCCTACGAACTCCTAATCGGGAGAAAGCCTAACGTCAAATACTTTCGAGTATTCGGTTGTAAGTGTTTCATTCTAAACAAGAAATCCCGTTTAGCTAAGTTTGCGCCTAAAACTTATGAGGGCATATTTGTTGGATAGGCATCAAACTCTCATGCTTACCGTGTTCTCAACAAATCCACCGGATGTATTGAGGAAACGGTAAATGTGGAGTTTGATGAAGATAACGGTTCCCGTGCGGAGCAAATTGTTCCTAGTGTTGTAGGTGATGAGGCTCCTTCACAAGCTATAAGGACTATGGGGATAGGCCACATTCGTCCACAAGAAACACCCCAAGTCCAAGTAGAAGAAGAAGGAGTAAGAACCCCTCTTGTGGATTCTCCACAAGGGAAGTCATCACCGCCACCACAAGGTCAAGATGCTATGGGAAATCATGAACTTATCCAAGAACAAGATCAAGTCCCTCATGTTCCCGAGCAAGATCAAGGGCAAGCTCAACCAAATGGCGAAGAACCAATCCGTGAGGCCCAAGGTCAAGCACTTGATCAAGATCAAGATCAATCCCAACCTCAAGTGTCTTCCACATCATCACATACAAGTGATCAAGAACTAGAGGTTGTGAAGAGAAGGGTGTCTCCAAGGCTAAAGCATTCCCAAGGCCAAGCTTCTTCCACAAGTTCAAAACCAAGTGAAGAAGAGCTTACCCTCAAAGTGCAAAAAGCGGCCGCCAAGTTAAAGCATCTTCAACATCTCACCGAAAACATTTATGGAAGCATCAACAAAGGGGTAACTACTCGTAGACGTTTGGCAAACTTTTGTGAACATCACTCGTTTGTCTCTTGTGTTGAGCCCCTTAAGGTTGAAGATGCACTTGACGACCTGGATTGGGTAAATGCCATGCATGAAGAACTCAACAACTTCACCCGCAACAAAGTATGGACTCTTGTGAAGAGACCCAAAGAACATCATAATGTCATTGGAACAAAGTGGATCTTTAAGAACAAACAAGATGAGCATGGACAAGTCACTAGAAACAAGGCAAGGTTAGTGGCACAAGGGTTCACCCAAGTTGAAGGTTTGGACTTCGGTGAAACCTTTGCCCCCGTTGCCCGTCTTGAGTCCATTCGTATCTTGCTTGCATATGCTTCACATCATGATTTTAAATTGTATCAAATGGATGTGAAGAGTGCATTTCTTAATGGTCCTCTTAAGGAGTTGGTGTATGTCAAACAGCCTCCCGGTTTCAAAGATCCCGATCACCCCTCTCACGTTTATGAACTCCATAAGGCGCTCTATGGACTTAAACAAGCACCTCGTGCTTTGTATGATCACCTTACGGCGTTCTTAAGCGAGAAGGGGTTCCAGATAGGGTTAATAGATTCCACTCTCTTCACGAAGAGGGTAAAAGGAGAATTGTTTGTGCGCCAAATATATGTTGATGATATTATTTTTGGTTCCACTAACCATGCTATTAACGTTGAGTTTGAGAATCTTATGACCAAGGAATTTGCTATGAGCATGATGGGAGAGTTGAAGTTTTTCCTCGGATTTCAAGTGAAGCAATTGAGAGGAGGAACCTTCATCAACCAAGCATTTTATATTCAAGACATGCTCAAGAGGTTCAAAATGCAAGATGTCAAGCCCATGAAGACGCCCATGCCCACAAATGGCCAACTTAATCTTGATCCCAATGGTAAAGATGTGGATCAAAAGGTATATCGCTCTATGATCGGTTCTTTGCTTTACCTTTGTGCATCTAGGCCGGATATTATGTTGAGTGTGTGTATGTGTGCAAGATTTCAATCCGCTCCCAAGGAGAGCCATTTTTCGGCAGTGAAAAGAATCCTTCGATATTTGGTTCATACCCCAAACTTGGGCCTTTGGTATCCCAAAGGAGCAACTTTCAAGTTATTGGGATATTCGGATTCGGATTGGGCCGGAGACAAGGTAGACCGCAAGTCCACTTCCGGGTCATGTCAATTCCTAGGGAGGTCATTGGTAAGTTGGTCTTCAAAGAAGCAGAATTGTGTGTCCCTTTCAACCGCCGAGGCCGAGTACATTGCCGCAGGAAGTTGTTGTGCACAATTATTATGGATGAGGCAAACTTTGATGGATTATGGTGTCAAATGTGACAAAGTGCCTCTATTTTGTGACAATGAAAGTGCAATCAAGATCGCCGACAATCCAGTGCAACATAGCCGAACCAAACATATTGAGATTCGTCATCACTTCATTCGAGATCATGTGGCCAAGGGAGACATTGATTTATTCCATGTCAACACCGAGAAGCAACTTGCCGACATTTTCACCAAGCCACTTGATGAAGCAAGATTCCGCGAGTTAAGGCATGAGCTGAATATCATGGATATAAGTAACTTGGATTGAGGTTCTTGCATACACACACATACTCTACTAGTATCTTGTTTTAGATGTAGGCACCTAAGTAGGGGAGCTAGCTCAACGAATGAGCTATCTTATCCTACTAGTGCATAAATTGAACAAAATCTTTCACATTAGCCATTTGAAGATGGCATTTGTGCTTCAAAGATGAGTATTGGTCTTGGGCCCAAGGTTCATATCTTCGCGGTGCCATACCAAACAAACTCAAACATGGTGGCTTCGGCCACCGCCCTCCGTTGGAGGCTGGATCTTTTTTTTTCTTTTTTGTGTGGTTCTTCTTGTCCTTGTGTTCGTGTTTCGGTGTGTGTGTGTTTCTTGATTCTCTTCCAGTGCAAGTGCTACACATACTCCTTTCTAGTAGTGTTGGATTTCTTCTGCGACGTGTTCAGAAGTGAGGCGGAAATGCTCGTTGGGGTCTTGGTAAGAATTTGCATTCAGCCATAACCCAACAAGCTTCTTCCTGTCAAAATCCTCTGGATACCCCGTGCCCACGACCCTTGTACCGTGCGCACGGGGACCCCATGCCCACGGCCCTTGTACCGTGTGCACGGGCCTCCGTGCGCACGGGGCCTTTAGCCCGTGCGCACGGGGCCTTTAGCCCGTGCGCACGGGGTCTGCGGTTTCTGGCCCTGAAGAGGTGGGACGTGGGGGGGGGGGGGTTGGGTTCTTTCCCACCCAGTCGCCCCCTCCACGCCCCAGATCGCCTCCAGGCCACCGCGGTCACCTCCTTGTCGCCGGTGCTCCTCCGTGCGCCGTGGGACTTCGCTGCTCCGTGGAGATCTCCCAGGATGGGGTCCTCCTCTGGTATCCCCCTCCCCTTGTCCTTCTTTTTCCTCCTTGGATCCTTATTAGTCAAGGGTTTCCTCCTCTACTAGTCTAGGCCAGTCATTCCCTTGTGATAGACTAGAATCGGATGGGCATTACTGTGGCGGTTCTCCCTGCCGCACTCACTCCCGGATCTCAATCTGGAAGTGGTTGCCGCTGGGCGAACCCCGTGTCCACGGGCCTTGTACCGCGCGCATGGGACCCCCGTGTCCACGGTGGTCAGACCCCCGTGTGCACGGGGTACACAGTGGTGCCAGTCCTGTTTCTTCTCTGTCTTCCATTCCTCGCCAGCTTCTCGAGCACTTGTACTTATTTGTGTCTCTCGTGTTTGTTGTGTTTTGTTGCTGTTGTGTTTCAGACTCTGCTGACAAGAGGTCCGAGCTCCGTCGCAAGCGCACCAAGGCAGGTTCCAGGGAATTCACTTTGGCTCTTCGTCAGCCGTCCGAAAGAATTGGTCAGGGCTCTGAGCTGGGCCGTGTTCGCCGTGCCGCCTCCAAGCAGCCAGTGATTGAAGCCTCCGAGGATTCAGAAGAGGAGTATGATTCGCAGGAAGATGCTCACTATGAGAACCCCGCAGATGCAGAGATAGAAGATGAGGATGATTCTGCTGATGATGTTGATGAGGAGGAAGGAGAGGAACATGTGCTCCCAGGAGGTCGGAATGTCAAGAATCTACCTCTCTCTAAGTGGACCAAGCCAGAGCTTTGGGCTCGCAGGCAGGATTTCCCCTATGTGCCAAACACTGATGCAGGGGTTGACCCAAGATTCAAGAGTGATTTTCAACACCGTGTGTTCTCTGAGCTGATCATGACCAAGAAAAACAAGTTTGCCCCCCACAAGCAAATCAATGTGGAGGCTCTTCGGGACAATGATCATATCTATCCCGGTGTGTATAATGCTCTTGGGAGGCTTGGCTTGATCCCGTTCGTCGCCTTCCACCATCCGTACAGTGAAGATCTTGTGATGCAGTTCTTTGCCACCGTATACTTCCACAGTGATGAGGCTCGCACTATGACTTGGATGTCTGGCACATATGAGTGTGAGGCCTCCATGGCCAAGTTCTCTGACATCATTCCGTATCGGTTCTTTGCTGAGGAGCATCCTGAGTATGGCCGTGCTCGGGAGACAGGTAGAGACAAGGATGAGATTGCTTTTGCTTACAAGCCAGACAAGGCCTTCACCACCGGTTCTATCAAACATTTGAAGCCAACCTATGATACTATGCGTCACATTCTTAGGTACACGCTTAATCCTAAGACCGGGGACTCTCACAATCTGAGGAGCTCCATGTTGGACATCTTTGTCTACCTTCATGACAAGAAGAAAGTGGATGTTCTGGACTTCATGTTCTTTGAGATCAGGCAGTGTGTTCAGGAGAACAAGTCATGCATCTATGCTCCGTTCATCCAAGCTTTGATTGAGTCTGTCTGTCCCGCCAGGTACATTGCCAAGTACCGCACCTCCTTTCCGAAGCGTGATGCCAACTGGCTTCCGGCTGCTCCTCCACCATATGTGCCTCCCAAGAAGGGGCGCAACCCCAGGCCTGAGGATCGTGCTACCTACACTGAGGGATGTTCATCCTATGTGCGGATTCCGCGTAGCAAAGGGAAGCAGGTTGCTACTGATGCCAGTTTCACCAGAGAGGAGAAGAAGTCTCTTCTGAAGACCGTGAGCAACATGTTCAAAATGTGTCAGTCCATTCAGCGCCGTCAGGTCAAGGAGATCAACAAGGGCAAGCTGGTGAGGCGTCAGAAGAAGGCTGAGCGTGCTGCAGCTGGTGAGGAGGTTGGTCCAGGGTCCGAGGACAACGACAGTGTGGCCACAGCTCGTTCTTTTCCCTTGGAGGGATGGCACTTTGATGATGATGATGATGCTTCGAGCGCACCTCCTCTTGTCTAGAGTCTCGTTAGCATCGCCTTTTCCCTTTTTGTTGTCTTGATGACAAAGGGGGAGAAGTGTTCTATTAGGGGCGTTTGCAGTTGGTTTCAGTTGGGTGAGATCTCAAGGCCTCGTTTGTTTTGGTTGTGTTTATTTGGCTTGAGATACTCTTATTTACTTGCTTTCGCGGTGTGGTCGTGAGCTACCTAGTCTATGTGAGAGACTATCTACTTTATGGAATTTATCTATGCTTATGTTGATATATCTTGTGGAGTATGATCAAGCTTCTATAGGTTAGTCTCACGTTTTCTGCTCACCACACTTGCATGTGATCTAGGCACCGTGTTGGGTATTATTATGTTGATCGCATGCCTTGACAATGTGGATCTAGGGGGAGCCTCATATGTGTGTGCTTGATGCATAATCAAGCATTTTTTCCTTGCACATATATAGGGGGAGCTCCTTTGATCAACTATTGTCGCATGGCTGTTTACTTAAGTTGTATCCTGTATGCCATGTCCTAACCATATTGTCATCAATGCACCAAAAAGGGGGAGATTGAAAGTGCAAGTATCACTTAGATTATATTTTGGTGTGATGACAATGTGGTTAGTGGAACTAATGTTGGTTGCTAAAGTTTATCTCAGGACTTTGGTTCCAAGGTGTCCATTGATGGAGGTGTGCGACCCCCCAGTCCAAAAAGATCAAAGGCGTGGTTACCGGCGACTCGAAGGTTTTTCGTTTTGGTTCGATTTGAGTCGTAGGTAAAACCGCACTATCAAGAGGGGTCTTCGTGGATTTAGTGTCGTGTGGGAATGCCTCCAAGACAGATACACCAGCCCTCCTACACCTCCTCAGATATTCCACTTATTGTGTGCTTTGCCGTGGTGTCCTGTGATGTTTCATCAGAAATCTTCTGGACACCCCGTGTGCACGGGGTCTCTGACCCCCGTGCGCACGGGGTAGTCAGAATATTTCGGGACACCCCGTGCGCACGGGGTCTCTGACCCCCGTGCGCACGGGGTACCTCGAAACTCACTGGACACCCCGTGCGCACGGGGCTGACTTGGCCCGTGCGCACGGGGTCCAACGGGCAGAAATCCCCTCCCGGCCAAGAACACTATATAAGCCCCCTTCTTCCTCCTCCATCCCTAACCCTAATGTCTTGTTGAGCTCCTCCATTGCTACACCCCATTTTGCTCACTACTCTCAATCCCTCCACCCAATCTTGTTGAAACTTTGGGGATTGGGAGAGCAAGACCCGATCTACACTTTGACCAAACCAAATCGCGTTCCCCGCAACATTCATCCACCATGACTTGTTACTCTTGGAGCTTGGGCTCCTAGGCGGTTAGAGGTTCCTCCGGAAGCTTCCTTGCTTGTGGTGTGCTCCGGAGAAGTTTGTAAAGGTGTGGTGGTCGCCTTCAAGACCAACCCCGAGTGATTCGAGGCTCATCAGTTGGGGGTGACTCGAAGGAGATTACGGTGAGCCTTCGGTGGCGTTCCGCAAGCTTTGGCTCCGGCACCGCTCCAAACGGAGAGTAGCTCTTCCCCAAGGAAGAGTGAACTTCGGGATAAAATCCGCGTCCTCGTCTCACTTGTGGTTAATCCTTTCCCGCACTTTACTTAGCCTTGTATGCTTGTTGGTTTTCTAATTAGTTTGTTGCCTAGCATATTTAGCTTAGAGCTTGCTTGCCATATAGGTTGTGTTCACCTAGTTGCATATCTAGTGAACCCCTTTTATCCGCTAAGCCTTAAAATTGACAAGAAAGAGTAAAAGTGGTAGTCTCCTATTCACCCCCCTCTAGTCGACCGTATCGATCCTTTCATCGGCGGAGGTAACTACCTGGCCGCTGTGCCGGGTCGTGCGGCGAGCTTTGTGTTGCTGCGTCTTCAAAAGAAAGTTGGGGTCCAAGTAAGCAAGAGGGTGAGAAAATTTTACTTTCCGGTTTGCTCGACGGATTTTCGATGTTGGCAGAGGATCTGAATCGGAGGAAAGAATGATTACCTGTACGTCATCAGCTTGACTGCCTTCAGCGTCGTCCTAATAATAGTCATCGTCAATGAGGTGTATGAAAAATGAACCAAGAGAGTCAAATTCTACCTCTGAGTCTGGACTAGCCACATCGTCATCAGCATTTGGCTCGGAAGATGCAGTGGTCCTTTTCTTGGCAGGTTTTTTAACAACCTTGGTCTTCGGGCGAAGTGGCTTGGCCGGTTTATCTTGTGGTTTTGCCGGTTTATCTTGTGGCTTTTTCTTCCAGAACGGATCATCGCCCTGTCAAAGATGGACACAATTTTTTCATAAGATATTTTGAAAGAAGCAAGTTAAAGTAAAAAAGGGTATATGATCCTTACCTTTGGCGGTTTATTGGAAACAAAGAAAGGGCTTAATCCGGTCTGGCTACAGACAGCCTCCGGTTCATTCAGCATCTTCTTCACAGCCTCAGTAACTTCCGCATCTGTAAGCTGAATATCAATGTGTCGTTGAGGATCCTTCAAACTCCCTGTGTATTCACACATCAAACCGGGGCACCGGCTTAAGGGCAAAATACTCTAGCTTATCCAACAACGAGCAAAGTCAACACCTGTTAAACCGTTCGCCATGAAGGCTCTAAGCTTTGACAGTTGCGGGGCATAGTTGGACATTTCCTTTGCAGTCAACCTCTGAGGAAAGGGATGTGTATTGCTAAGACAGTGAGGCCGGTAACCCGACAAGGGGTTTTCGTCAGTTGGAGATGTGTCTTTGCAGTAAAACCAAGTTTGGTTCCACTCCTTGGGGTGACTGTGAAGCTTGGCGTGAGGGAAGCTGACTTCCTTCCTTTTTTGAACCGCCATTCCGCAAGTTCATTATTAGGTCCATCTGTGAACTCTGTGCGACGGTTTAAGTGGAAGAAATCTCTAAAGAACTCAACCGTGGGCTCTTCTTGAAGGTAAGCCTCACAGAACACTTGGAAATGGAAGATGTTGGACACAGAGTTTGGACCGATGTCCTCAGGGTGAAGCTGGAAACTGGCAAGTACGTCTCGGAAGAATTTTGAACCGGGAGGGCTAAAACCTCGACCCAGATGGTCAACAAAAACCACTACTTCTCCGTCCTTGGGTTCAGGAGGATTTTCTGGACCAGGGGCCCTCCAGATGAGCTCTTTCTTAGCTAAGGCACCAGTTGCGACACATCTGCTCAACTGTTCTTCAGTGACTCGGGAAGGAGCCCAGTTGCACTCATAGACTTGTTTGGCCATTTCAATGACAAGCTGAAACATAATTATTGCCGGTTTAAGATTCACAATTGACAACTATAAAGCAATGCGATGAGATATGCATATTGTTAAACCGGGGTTTGTTATTGGTAAACCGGAGTCTGACAATGGAGACAGTACAATGATGAATGCATTGGCGGTTCAACAGGGGACTAATGGTATCTACTGGGTCATCATTTTTCTACGGGATTAAACCGCCTAATCTGGTATTGAAGATACAAGTCTAAAGATGCGTAAGTGAAGGAAAAACAAGTTTTACAGCTTGGCATGATAATTTCAGATCTCCCGTGCGTTGGAAAATCAAAATATATTCTGACCTAATTTCAAGTGCTCGAAGAGTTCAGCAAGTTCAGAGGAGTTTTTTATAAGGCATATGCCCTAACAAGGAAAAAGGAGTTTAAACTACAAGGGCACTGGAAAATATCAGATCTAACTAGTCATTGGTATTACTGAAGAGGAACAAGGAAGAACAACTCCAAGAGCTTCAAAGAACTACGAAGAACACTGAACCCTAATGGTGGATCTGGAGTGAGGAGAAGAGGAACTTACTGGTGCTGAGGAAGCAGCGGAAGATCGCCGTGTTTCTCTGGTGCGGTCAGGTTGATGCAGCGGCCGTTGTTGAGGCAGAGGCGAAGGTCGACGGTGGCGGCAGAGCTCGAAGATTGGTTGGCATGAGGAATAAGAAGATGCGAAGAGGCATGGGGGAAAAGTGAAAAGGACCCCTTGCTACCTCTTGAGCACTGCATTGGTTTTCCCTTGAAGAGGAAAGGCTGATGCAGCAAAGTAGCATAAGTATTTCCCTCAGTTTTAGAGAACCAAGGTATCAATCCAGTAGGAGGCTACGCGCAAGTCCCTCGCACCTACACAAAACAAATAAATCCTCGCAACCAACGCGATAAGGGGTTGTCAATCCCTTCACGGTCACTTACGAGAGTGAGATCTGATAGATATGATAGGATAATATTTTTGGTATTTTTGTGATAAAGATGCAAAGTAAAATAAAAGCAAAGTAAAAAAGCAAAGGAAATAACTAAGTGTTGGAAGATTAATATGATGGAAGATTGACCCGGGGGCCATAGGTTTCACTAGTGGCTTCTCTCGAGAGCATAAGTATTTTACGGTGGGTGAACAAATTACTGTCGAGCAATTGACAAAATTGAGCATAGTTATGAGAATATCTTGGTATGATCATGTATATAGGCATCACGTCCGAGACAAGTAGACCGACTCCTGCCTGCATCTACTACTATTACTCCACTCATCGACCGCTATCCAGCATGCATCTAGAGTATTAAGTTCATAAAAACAGAGTAACGCCTTAAGCAAGATGACATGATGTAGAGGGATAAATTCATGCAATATGATAAAAACCCCATCTTGTTATCCTTGATGGAAACAATACAATACGTGCCTTGCTGCCCCTACTGTCACTGGGAAAGGACACCGCAAGATTGAACCCAAAGCTAAGCACTTCTCCCATTGCAAGAAAGATCAATCTAGTAGGCCAAACCAAACTGATAATTCGAAGAGACTTGCAAAGATAACCAATCATACATAAAAGAATTCAGAGAAGATTCAAATATTGTTCATCGATAAACTTGATCATAAACCCACAATTCATCGGTCTCACAAACACACCGCAAAAGAAGATTACATCGAATAGATCTCCACGAGAGAGGGGGAGAACATTGTATTGAGATCCAAAAAGAGAGAAGAAGCCATCTAGCTAATAACTATGGACCCGAAGGTCTGAGGTAAACTACTCACACTTCATCGGAGGGGCTATGGTGATGATGTAGAAGCCCTTTGTGATCGATGCCCCCTCCGGCGGAGCTCCGGAACAGGCCCCAAGATGGGATCTTGTGGGTACAGAAGGTTGCGGCGGTGAAATTAGGTTTTTGGCTCCGTATCTGATCGTTTGGGGGTACGTAGGTATATATAGGAGGAAGGAGTACGTCGGTGGAGCAACAGGGGGCCCACGAGGGTGGAGGGCGCGCCCTGGGGGGTAGGCGCGCCCCCTACCTCGTGGCCTCCTCCTTTATTTCTTGACGTAGGGTCCAAGTCTCCTGGATCTTGTTCGTTCTGAAAATCACGTTCCCGAAGGTTTCATTCCGTTTGGACTCCATTTGATATTCCTTTTCTGCGAAACTCTGAAATAGGCAAAAAACAACAATTCTGGGCTGGGCCTCCGGTTAATAGGTTAGTCCCAAAAATAATATAAAAGTGAATAATAAAGCCCAATAATGTCCAAAACAGTAGATAATATAGCATGGAACAATCAAAAATTATAGATACGTTGGAGACGTATCAAGCATCCCCAAGCTTAATTCCTGCTCGTCCTCGTGTAGGTAAATGATAAAAACAGAATTTTTGATGCGGAGTGCTAATTGGCATAATTTCAATGTAATTCTTCTTAATTGTGGTATGAATATTCAGATCCGAAAGATTCAAGACAAGAATTTAATATTGACATAAAAATAATAATATTTCAAGCATACTAACAAAGCAATTATGTCTTCTCAAATTAACATGGCCAAAGAAAGTTATCCCTACAAAATCATATAGTCTGGCTATGCTCTATCTTCACCACACAAAGTATTTAAATCATGCACAACCCCGATGACAAGCCAAGCAATTGTTTCATACTTTTGACATTTTCAAACTTTTTCAATCTTCACGCAATACATGAGCGTGAGCCATGGACATAGCACTATATGTGGAATAGAATGGTGGTTGTGGAGAAGACAAAAAAGGAGAAGATAGTCTCACATCAACTAGGCGTATCCACGGGCTATGGAGATGCCCATCAATAGATATCAATGTGAGTGAGTAGGGATTGCCATGCAACGGATGCACTAGAGCTATAAGTATATGAAAGCTCAACAAAAGAAACTAAGTGGGTGTGCATCCAACTCGCTTGCTCACAAAGACCTAGGGCATTTTGAGGAAGCCCATCATTGGAATATCACTACAAAAAAAGACACATCCGTGACATTTTGGGCCAAACGAATTTTTTTCTGTCATACATATGACACTTCTATGACGATAATTGTGACAAAACCCGGTATCATCATAGATGTGGTGGGCTCCTACTTCTATGACAAAAAATCATGACAAAAAATGGGCTTTTCGTCCTGGGCGGGCCGGAGACGCAGCTGCATGACATTCTTTGGGCCTTCCATGACGAAAAAACCGTGGTAGAAGCGAGGGCGAGGAAAATTTCGGGGAGTTCCCGGTTACGGTGGGAGGTCGAGGGCCGAGCGATGCACGTTTCTCTTGTACACGTACGTGCGTGTGTGCGAGGCGTTGGCTCTAACTGAACCCGAGCGAGGCGTTGGGCTCTAACTAAACCCGAGCAATTACACTGCAGGCTACGCGTTACTGAACCCGAGCGATCGATCGATGGCTGTTAACTGAACCCGATCGAGCGATTCCTTCGCTACTGCTGCTAACTGAAGCCGATCGATGCTGCCTCTGGATGAATAGTGAGCGTTGCTGGGGGGGTTTGGATGAACAGTTCCCGGTGGGGGTGGATGAACAGGACCCCGTGGTGTTGCCTCTGGATGAACAGGACCCTGATCGATCGAGCCGGTTGGGGCTGGATGAACAGGACCCCGTGGAGGGCAGGATGAACAGGACCACCCCGTGGAGGGCAGAATGAACAGTAGACGGTGGAGGGCTGGATGAACAGTAGCTCGTGGAGGGGTGGTTGAACAGGAGCCCGTGGAGAGGGCTGGTTGAACAGTAGCCGATGGAGTAGCGCGTGGTGGAGGCTGGATGAACAGGAGCCCGTGGATGAACAGTCGCAGGTGGAGGCTGGAGGAGGTCGATGGTGGATGAACAGTAGCCCGTGGAGGCTGGAGGGGGTCGACGGTGGAGATGAACAGTGTCCCGTGGAGTCCCGTTTTGCGGTACGCCACACCCCTCCCGATGAATAGAACCCCCGTTTCGACCGTAGCGCTCCAACACAAGTCCGTTTCCTCCGTTTTGTGGTATGCCACACCCCTCCCGATCAACAGGACCCCCGTTTCGACCGTAGGAGGTCCGTTTCCTCTGTTTTGCGGTATGCCAGACCCCTCCCGATGAACAGGATCCCATTTCAAACGTGGCCGGTCGAACACAAGGCCGTTTCCTCCGTTCTGCGGTACGCCATGCCTCGTTTCCATCGGCTGTTCCGTCCAAGCCCTCCCGATGAACACGACGACGCATTTCGTTCCGACCCAGCCGGTTGGCTCCCCATGAACACGACGACGATGCTGTTTCTCCGTTCCGACCCAGCCATGTACACGAGCCCTGGCCGTACGTATGCGCGAGTAGGCGTTCGAGACCCTGCCCGTATGTACGTACGTGGCCGTATTTTCTTTCTTGCACACTGGCCGCTGTACGTACGTGTACATGCTACGTGCGCGCCTCTACATCGACCAGTATGTACGTACACGTTCACGACCAGAATGACAATGCTACGTACGCTTCGACCAGGTGGGTCCCGACTGTCAGGCACTTCCTTGCTTGCGAAGATGTAGCTGGTGGGTCCCAGCAGTCAGGGGGCGAATCGTTTTTTTGCCCGGACGCACTTCCTTGCGTGTGAAGATGTAGCTGGTGGGTCCCCGCAGTCAGGGGAAACATTTTTTCGCGAAATACGGTGGCCCGTCCGGTGGGTCCCTGCTATCAGGTGGAGGAATCATTATTTTCCGCGTAATAAGGAGGCACTTCCTTGCTGCGGCCGTGGACCCAGCTGTCAGCCTCTCCACGTACAGTCCACGTCCGATGGAACTCGTTCCTTGACCACGTTGACTACGCCGCGCCGAGAGCACCAGGGCGGTGGACGACGGCGAGGCCTAGGAAGGGGACGACGGGGAGCCGGGGAAGACGCGGCAATGGAAGCCTGCGCGGAGAGGAGTACGAGGGTTCACTGGTTCCGCTGCGGTGTGAGGCTGCCGTCGCCGCAGGGCCTGGCCAGCGGTGGGAATAGTAGGGGCGGTGAGGCCTCCGCGGCAGCACAGCCGGCCACGGGAGGCAGGAGCATGCGGCACGACTGGCGCTGCTTTGGGCGGCTGGAGCAAGAAGACTAGAGGTTGAAGAAGCACTACGGCCGTTGGATGGACATCGTACGGTCACTGGAGCTAGAATCGTTCATATTGACTAAAGTTGACAAAGGCCCCCGTCCCAGTCAACTTAGTAGGCCCACAAGTCAGCCTCCCACCATGGTGGGTCCCAGCTAGCAGGGGGAGTATTCATTTTTTTGTGCGTAATAAGGAGGCACTTCCGGTGGGTCCGAGTTGACAGCGGGGGGGACATTTTTTTCGCGAAATACGCTGGCCCGTCTGGTGGGTCCCAGCAGTCAGGGGGAAAACGTTTTTTCGCGAACTAAGGTGGCCCGTCTTGTGGGTCCCTGCTATCAGGTGGAGGAATGATTATTTTGCGCATAATAAGGAGGCACTTCCTTGCGGCCGCCTGGACCCATCTGTCAGCCTCTCCACGTACAGTACTCTTCCGATGGAAGTCGGTCGTTGACCACGTTGACCACGTCGTGCCGAGAGCACCAGGGCGGTGGTCTGGACGACGGCAAGGCCTAGGAAGGGGCCGACGCGGAGCCGGGGAAGACGCAGCCGTGGAAGCCCGCGCGGAGAGGAGTACAAGGGTTCACTGGTTCGGCTGCGGTGTGAGGCTGCCGTTGCCGTAGAATAACAGGGGGTGTGGGTGAGTAGAGGGATGGCCTGGCCAGCGGTGGGAGTAGTACGGGGCGGTGAGGCCTCCGCGGCATCACAGCCGGCCACGGGAGGCAGGAGCACGCGACACGACCGGCGCTGCTTTGGGCGGCTGGAGCAAGAAGACCAGAGGTTGAAGAAGCACTACGGCCGTTGGATGGACATCGTACGATCACTGCAGCTAGAATCGTTTATATTGACTAAGTTGACAAAGCCCTTGGTACGCGTCAACTTAGTAGGTCCACAGCTCGGATTTGGCAGAGAACATATAGCCCATTTGCGATTTGTAAGAATGTACAGCCCATTTTTTAATTCTAATGGAATTTACTACAGCCCATTTACAGTTTGTTAAAAGTACAACCCAACTTCTAGCTAGGACAACGATTAATAATTTCAAACAACCGCTCAAAACAGAATTCAAAAAAAATTCCCACATTTTGATGGGATCCGAAATATTTTTATCCGAAATTTCTAGTCAGGTTAAATATAATTTCAAAATAAAGTTGAATTACGTTAAAATCCAACGAAATATTGCGCGCGCAACAAGTAATGTAATTAAAATTTTCAAATTCCAAAAATAATATATTTTTCAAACTAATTACGTGTTTGGTGCATAGTAACTGTCTAGTTATTATAATTACATCCCATTTATTATTTCTTAAAGTCCATTTTCTTGTTAAGCCTAATGCATACCTCCTAGGAAAGTTTGCAGCCCAGCGGGGCGGAGAATAACAAGTTGACCCGGATATTGTGTACAACTGTCGGCCCAGTTGCATTGCTAATGTTGAAAAAAAGGCCTGTGTAGTACAGTACAACCTAACATGGTTACTCAGCCCACATTCAGCGACGCCGGAAAGGCCCAAACAAGGCTTCTGTACAACTTTTTGAAGTCACTGAGCTCAATTAATAACTTCAGAAAAAGTTAGATTACAGTGGAACCTAATTAAAAGCTGTCACGAGCAAATAAATAATTCAACGGGTCCCACTTGTGCGTGTGCACGTGTGTGTGCGTGTGTGTGTGTGAGTGTGAGAGAGAGAGATAGAGAGAGAGACCCATCGGTCGATGCTCGTAAATACATCTTTCAGCCATATGCATTGCTGATGCTCAGTAAAAACTTATATAGTTGACACAATCATATAGAACATCATAGCACACTGAACTTGCATACAAAAATTTCACGCATGCGGCACAATCAGGATGGAAGCAGTGGATCGCTACGGGAAGGTCTATGTTGAAACCAACGAAGTCGTACATAACGGTTCATCGTCTTTATCAATGACGGGGAAATATCTTGAATGTTGTGCAAAGAAAACAGACAGACAACACAATAAGTTCTGCTAGCACATTAAGTTGGCATATCAGTGCTTCACACCCATAGCTCGGATTTAACTAGTATCTGACAAGATTCAGTTGTTACCTCAAATTAGAGCACATCCAGGCAGCCAGCCCTGCCTCTTCTCCCAAAGAAGCAGTGGCCTCTGCCGCGCGATGGAGTAGGCCCTGTGCCATCCATCGTTCCGAGCAACACGGGGAAAGTCTGACGTTGACTCCTGTAATGGACGACGTCGACGGACCCTGGCACCAGCGGCGGCGGCAGGACTTCGATTGATGGATTGACCACTTCTTCGACATGCACGAACACTCGATACAAGTACATCCCTAACGTGGTCCGCGGCGGCCTTGGTGGCGACGAATAGTACAACCCCGGTTCCTGCACCGGTATCTCAACACCAATCACCTTCGGTATGGTGGACGACTTCTTCATCCATGCCATAACCGTCAGAGCCTAGCTGTCTGGAGGAACAAACATACTTACGAGCTCACCTCCAAGGTCGTTGATAAGCTCGTTCATGGACTCGCTGTTCCAAGCACGTCGAGGCATGCCGTGGAAGGTAAGCTTTGTTAAAAACTCAAGCTCGGAGGGCACCGAGCCCCATCCTGGGTGCCACCGATCAAAGCTCACCAGTGCGCCATCGCAGAACAAACGCCGGGAAGATTCAAACACACGACTGCAGTCGAAAGTTGTCCGGAACCTGACGAAGAAATCAGCTGGTGGCGGACAGACTTCGATGAGCAAGTCACTTATTTGGATGCCGTGCGCAATGCCAAGAGCTTTGACAAGGTCGTCCGGCGAGACGGGAGGCCGGTCGCCGTTGATGGTTACCATCAGCAGTTTGCCGGCAAACTGGTCATCAAGCGCCGCCATGCCACTGTTGAGCGATAGCACGCAGCGACCGAAGGCAGGACAGACCTCAGGATCTCCAGCCCGGAGATCCGCGTTGACCGGCGACATGATAGTGCGCTTGAGTACAGGGAGTACAGGAGGGGGATTTAGGGGAACTGGAGTAGGAATCGAGATTCCAGAGGTGGGGGAGGGGCGGGAGACTGGGGATGAAAAGGTAGCATGAATTTCGAGCACGCGCCAATATGCTCTCGGCGCGCAAGCGCACGAAAACACCGGTGGCGCCCACATGTCGGCCTAAGAGTCCTTATTCTTTCTTTTTTGGAGAGCCCGGCCTTTTTTTTCAGGATCTTTTGAGAGCCCGGCCTGAGAGTCATAATTGACCTGTTTGGCATTGCGTTACTACTCGGCCCATATTCAACGACACCTCACTGGCCCAAACAAGTGTACATCATCGAAAAGACACTGAGCTCAATATATAACTTCAAAAAAGGAGATATATTCTGAACGCTGGAGAATGGTGATGCCCTCATTTAGCCCACCAGTAGTTCGAGACAATAAACAGTTCGAAACAACGATATATACAACATTCAAACACTGACTAGTGACTACTACTGACATAAACAGCAAGACATGATAGTTCATAAGAAGTCTTGCTACACCACCAAAACGCACCCATCTGCAGCGCTCAGACTCTCGTGATCCAGACGAGAATGACATTCTAAACAGAAGCAACTATTACATAGTAAGAGTGACATAGACGAGGATGACCAAATGACAAGGAATATGCATAACAAAAGAAAGACTACCCATCCAGAACCAGCAGCAAAGACAACAAAGTCATTCGAAGAGATGATCCAACACCATCATAGTTTGTAGCCCCGCTTCAGCGACCAGTGATCCGGAGACACCAGTACTCCACCCTTTCGATGCAACAGCCCAATTACCTATCAACCTGAAGGCTTGAACCACATCACTGCCTGTCGTAATTGAGACATCCAAGGATCAAAGTTAATCCGGATGCCTTTGTCATTCTCACCTTCTTTTGGCTGCAGGCTGTATCATTGACAATCAGGGGAGTTTGCTCCCAAACTCCTAGGGCTCGCCGTGTAGACACAGTTTTCCATAGCAAACAGAGCCTCTCTGCCATCAAGGTCCTTGCCAACGGTGATCTCCTGGTTAATCGGATAATTGAGTCCGAGAAAAAGAGAGTGTGAACCAAGGCTGTTTACCCGCCTCCAACTAAAAAATCCTAAACGCCCCAACAAGCTGGTATCCTGCTCATAGACATAACAACCACTGTCCGGATACTCACGTATTACACGGTGCTTGTATAGAGTGGGGTTTTTGCAATATAACTTTTCCGGCTCATGTGTCCGAATGATCATCAGTCTTTTGCCGTCGTCTGATCGAGCGAGGAACCAGTTGTGCTTCCCTGTTTTTGGCAAAGGTGGTGTGATTACAAAGGGCAGTAACTGTAGGGGCACTGCATCATATCAAAAAGGACAGGCATTGTTAATGTAAGATCAGCATTGTTCAGAGTATGAGTAGGATAATGCAAGAAACAACATTGATATGTCCCTGTTGGAACTGGGAGGAAAATACAGGGAAATGTATACTGGGTTCGAAAATATAGAAGTGCCATGCATGGTTATACTCATGTTATCTCGCAATCGATTCTTCACAGGAAACTACCATGTCATGCATGTTATGTACTCCCTCCTTCCCAAATATTTGTCTTTCTAGGCATTTCAAATAGACACAACATACGAATGTATGTAGACATATTTTAGAGTGTAGATTCACTCATTTTGCTCCGTATGTAGTCACTTATTAAAATCTCTAGAAAGACAAATATTTGGGAACGGAGGGAGTAATCATGTTCTGTCCTCACAAACAAATTCTTCAAGGTAACTAACAGACCATGCATTGTTATATACTCGTGTTCTGTGGGCAAAATTTTTGTGAGGATATTATTCTAGCCATTGATTGCTGAAGGGCGAATATAGGTATGTACACATGGTAAGCATTGCAGGATTTCACTACTTCCAAATATAGAGTTCTCCATATGAACATTTACTTCCCTAATGTATGGTTAGATGAAACCAACAGTGTGGTGCATGTTTCTACATCATGAAAATGAGGAAACTAACATGGCCATTGATACACACTCATATTTAGTAGTAGTATATAGATTACTGTAAAATAAGAATAATATCCATATATTCCTAACCGTTTGATTATTCAGGGTACAAATTGGCTGTAATGACATGGTCACAATCGCATGAATTAAATCATTCCAAATATAGCTGATTTACGACGTCTCTAATACATTGCCATAGTTCTACTCAAATTCTGCTCAAACAGGGATATGCCAATCATCACAAAAAGTTCAAACAGTGTCATGGCGTCATCATTAACATGAGACGGAAACAACTTACACGCGCCGTCCCAGCAATACGTGGTGCCATCTGCTTTGTCGATCGCGTAGATGATGCCATTGTGTTCAATAGCATCACAGAAGTGTGTATTAGCTTTGACGATGATCCACTGCGAGCCGAGTTGTCTCTAGCTAAAGAAGGCACCGGCGTAAAGATAGGCGAGTCCGCGGTCGAACAAGGCAATTAGCTTGAAGTCTGCGTAATTTGCATGTCGTGTGGGCACTTGGCAGATTACAATCTTCTGCAAAACAAGGTCCGTCCAACTGACGTAGTAATCTAGATGACTTGGACCGCGATGGTAATACTCTATATAATCCAACGGAGGAAGGATAATCTCATGGGAGGTCTGGAAGTTCATGAGCACCAACTTTTTACCGTCTTCTCTGAAGGCAGCCATCCAGTGGGAGTTCATGCCGACCCAGTACATACCTGCCAAGAAGTTTCGGGCGATGGTGATCGGATCGATGTCGAGGGAAATGATGTATGGTGACCCACTACATACCTGCAAAGAAGTTTCGGCTAATGGAGATCGGATTGAAGTCGAGGGGCATCATGCACGCCTCCGTATCATGGTGAGCCAATCTCGCAAGACCAGATAGCAACAAGCAGGGTGTCTTGAAAAGCTTAGGCCTCGCTTTGATGATGGCCGTGTGCATGTCCCTCGAGCATGCAGCCAGCCGCAGGGCGCTCAACATATCCATACACGAACAACAGAGGTCGAGGATGTCACTGGGGAGATTGCTCCAATCGCGGCTCATATGGATGTTGCGCGGTTCGCGTTCGGCCATGGTGGAGTTTGGAAGGGGGCTTCATTTACGGGGGAGAAGGATGTCGGTGCTGGAGCGGCTAGCGAGGGAATAGTGGTACTGGGGGAGGCGAGTGAGGCGACGGTACACGGGGGCACAGTGAGATGGAGACGGAGACGGAGACGGAGAAGGAGATGGAGATGGAGTGGTGCTATGGGAGCAGAGAGGGAGACGAGGCGAGGCGCCAATGTGCTGTACAGCGGCAGTGACAGACTGCACAGTGCACAGGGTGAGGCTGACTTTGGTAACCCGAACACGCCGCCTGGACTAGTGTCAGGCGCAGGGTGTTGTCACTTCACTGTGAGGACCGGATGAATAGTATTTTGACCATCAAGTGTACCATAGTTGTACTACTACTACTAGTAGGAACATGAGTACTCCAGTATTGTATAGCGGAAATAGGTCTCCCGTGCTAGCATGCCTGTTCACTTCATCGTTCAAGTATCATCCATATTGCGAGCAAAACCAAATTCTCGTGCATGCCTAATCAACGCCCTGCCGCGATGCATGCAGTGGTCGTTCTGGTGCATCAAGGACGACATGCAGATCGTTCCACACTTGAGAAGAGGAAAAATGGAAAGGTAGAACGCGGCAGTAGAGGAAGAGAACGCTGGCTAACGAGGCTGGGAGGGGATCGAGCAGGAAGTTAATGCTCCACGCCTAAAGGTTTTGGGAAAACCTGATTTTCATAAGGTGACTTATACTCACCTAAACGGAGGGAGTATTCCTTAACCAGAGAATGTTGTGTCTCCCACTCACGCGCTCAAAAAAAAACTACAACACATTTTTTTATCTGTTTGCATAGGTCCCACCTATCTGGAAGGATGGGCACGTACACGAACAGGTATGACTCATCAGTCTACCCGCATAGCCTTTTCGTTTAGTCTACCTAGCCGTCTAATCAACTGCCTGCATGCCACTTCTCCCATTTACTTCTCCATCGGGAACCGATTCTCCTCGGCTTCTTCACCTCCGCTTCGTCTTCATTTGCATCCAAACCCCACTGCGTTCACATTGTTTTAACCTCTTTAAATAATCATCTACTACTTCAGTTAGACTAGCCATCTAATCCTAATTCTCCAAACCATAGCCCTCCGTTCCAGCGGTTCCAAATGGCGAAAGAGATCGAGATGCAGGTTTTTAGCGTCCAACATGTCCTCGTCGAAGGCTCGATGCGCATAGTTGCCACCGTCACCGTCCACCCAAGGGTTGTTCGGGAGTGGATCAACAATGTATCCAACTCCCTCGAAAAGGTAGAGACGAGGGTCATCGGTCTCGACGCAGGGTACACGGAGCGTGCCCCTGGGAAGATCCAGCGCGCCGCCGTCCTTCAGCTGTGCCTCGAAGATGATGTTTTGGTGTACCACATCATACACTCGCCCTCCATACCAGGTGAGCCTCACGATTTCTTGTCTCGGGAGGACGTATACTTCTGTGGGGGCAGCCATCGAAGGGGACAAAGAGAAGCTGGAGCCGTACAACCTTGATTTGAAAAGCATCGCTGACCTACAAACCAGAATCAAAATTCCTGTAAAAGATTGTGATAAACAGACACCATCCCTATTCGATGTAGCAAATTTTGTGCTCGGTACAAATTTTCAGAAGGGTGACGAGACGGTGGCATTAAGGTTGTCTGGATGGGAGAATTATCCCTTGACGTACGAGCGGATAAAATATGCTGCCCTCGATGCCCGTGTGAGTTTCAAGATAGCTGCAAGGTCCAAAGAGCTTGTTGCGAAGCCGTCTCCCATAGAGAATGAGAACAAGAAGAAGAAGAAGAAGAAGAAGAAGAAGAAGAAGAAGAAGAAGAAGAAGAAGAAGAAGAAGAAGAAGAAGAAGAAAAGGCTGCACCAGCAGGAGGGCATTATGGATGGATGAACTATTTCCTCTCTTGTAAAAAAAATTATTCCCTCTCGGTGTATATTGATATAGATGGACTATTTCGATGGTGTGCATGTCTTTGGAACAGAGTAGTAGCGTGGGTCCGCTTGACTATAAGGAACTATTTATCCGCATATATAGCTTTCTCTGCTACTCCTTCCAGTGATCGGTATGCAGCGCATGTGTCCGTAGACATGACAGCTTATCCATGGAAGTTCAACTACGGCGACCATCACGTTTCATCTCGCGATTCCCACGACGCCTCTCCAACCCACGGCACCACGCCCCCCGACGTGTGCCTCACCCCTCTCGGCCGCGCCGCCCCTCTGCCTTTGTGTGCATGACATGTGGGCCACCTAAAATGCGGCGAGCATCAAGGTTCTACCACAGCCACCCGCGATTCCCACGACGCCGCTCGAACCCATGAAACCACACGTCCCCCGACCTGCGGCTCACCCCTCTTGGCCCCACCGCCCCTCTGCCTACGGGAGCATTACATGTGGACCAGTCACCCATCGGGTCCACATGTTATTGACTCAAAGGTAGGTGTAGTAAGGCACTGAAGCTCAGTGCCGACGGCCCTGAGAGGGAAATGTAACTCCTGCGCTAGGGCTTGTGGTGCTCCCGCAACACGAACTCGTGCCAAACTCAAGATTTGTTTCTTTACTATACATGCACGCAACGATTTAATGGACATTGTAATCTCAACATGTGATGGGGAGCTCTAAATTTGAATTTGAAACTTATAAAACGAAAAGATTCAAAACAAATAAACTGGGAGAGAGGGAGTATATCATAGGATGTGTCCCATACAAAATAAGTCCCCTAGTTTGTCACCGCGAAGATGCGGTTAGAAAGGAGCACAACGTCTTCCTACTCGTACGGCAAAAAATCGGCCGCAGACAGCATGGTCCGCCTTTGACCGCCATGTGCAAGGTTCGTGCGATCTTATTCAATCTCACCGTGGTTCCATCGTACCAATTCATGCGGTGTCCCGTTGCATGGCTGATCCCAATGTTGGACAAAGGTTCTACGGGAACGGTGTCACCGTTGTAAATGTTGTGCAAATTGATGTTGGTACCCTCCCGTACATATGCAAGCCAATCTCCACTCGCACCGAGCCTAACCTGTGAAATAGTGGGCAGGGGGAGAATTAGGAAATGGACACGGAAGTAGTCTTTAGAATGCATTTACTACGTGATCAAACTCATCTTACCTTCTCATCGGAGGAAATCCGAGTGCCCCTCAACGTCGGCATCTCAAGGGGCGTCAACTTGCAACTACGGCCACGCCGCGCTGGAGAGACCCCCAAGGAAACATCCTCGTGCATTCCACGGAACATCAAGATGCATTTGTATGAGTAGTTTATCTTGTGAGAGAAAAGGATGAACGAGGGAAGGCCTCTAGAGATAGAGATGGACACTACTACTACCAATGTGCTGGCCCGTGCGTTGCAATGGATCCAAAGTAGTAGAATAATACTTGTTCATGTGCTTGAAATATAAACACTCTAGTTTTGATATACATGTGTCAGCAGACATGACAGCTTGTCCATGGAAGTTGAACCACGGCGACCATCACGTTTCTTGTTTCTACCACTGCCACACCCACACGCGATTCCCACGACGCCGCTCCAACCCACGGCACGACGTCCCCCGACGTGGACATGGATCCTCTGACGTGGCTATCACTGCCTTGCCCTGCCTTTCCTTCGCTAACAGGTGGGACCCACGCTTATGGGTCCCACATGTCAGTGACAGAATGGTAGGATTGTTTGCGTCGGGGGATCCTCATCCCCCCGACGTGCCCCTCATCCCTCTCGGCCCCACTGCTCCTCTGCCTTTGTGTGCATGACATGCGGGCCAGCTGAACTGCGGCGACTATCAACTTTCTACCACAGACACACCCGATTGGACACGGTTTGCCTGCTCCGCTGCTGTGCTCCGATCCGTACTCTCGCACCATCGAATTTTCATCCAGCGGCTGTGACACATTTCGTCCCGGTCATCAATCCTCAGCTGGAGTACTTATGTACTACAGGTAGTACCCGCCGGTGTGGCCATCTACGCCTCGTAATGCCCCGACGCCCAGCTGTGGCACCCTCGCCACGGCCACGCCACCACCGGCCGGTTCATCTCGAACGAGTGAGTCGCGAACCACGCCACCACCATGAGAATGACATGTGGGCCAGCCGCATTTAAGGTCCGCATGTCATTGACTCATAGGCCGGGCACTAAGCCACTGAAGTTCGGTCCCGTGGGCCCCAAGAGGGAAATGTAACTCCTGCGGCAGGCCTTGTGGTGCTCCCGCAGTACGAGCTCGTGCCAAAACTGGAATTTGTTTCTTACTACTACCAACTAGTACTAGTAAGGTACACGTGCATTGCACGCATGAGATTCTGGTGGTTTGTGCATTATGCTTCTACATGTGGAGCTTTCTGGATTCTAACATGTGGCAAAATCTGGTGGAATGTAAGGTTAGGCAAGTTTGATTAACTTAGGTGAGTGTTTGGTTCAAGCCACACCTTAGGCAAGCCACACTAAGGCCCCACATGAGATACACACAAAAAATGTGGCAAGATTCCCATAGGCTTGCCAACTTGTGGCTCTCATTTTGAAGAACTAATAACTTTGCCTAAGCTTAGTTGTGGCAAAGTTAGTCATGAATTAAGTTCAACCATGGAGTCTTCTAGATTATACATGTGGCAGAATCTGGTGGATGATATCCAATGGCCAGTAGTGCTCGGATTTGCCATCTTTGTACCGTCGGATTGGCTTCATCCAACGACCAACTTTCAAAGATTTTCACACACTATATAGGGGTATAGATATAGATGTGCCGGTCCGTTGCAATGGATCCAAAGTATATCTATTTAGTGGAGTGCACTCTAAACACATTATCTATTTATTTTTCTCTAACCTTCCGTAGCCATGCAACCAAGCCACATAAGCTTCATGGGTGCCCCCCACATCATATTATTCATACTACGTTGATTGAAAAAAAGATAAATCACCCAAAACAAGATCTTCCCATTTTTTGTTCCTACGATGTTGTGCCGTGCACATACCTACTAGTTGTATAGTGGTAGTACTAGTAATATAGTATTAGGAGTACAAACTTGGTACTAGTAGGAGTAGTACTAGTACGGAATGCTCCTACTCTATCAACGAGCCCCGTCCGACACCAAATTTCTTGGCTTTCGTGCTACAACTAGATCTTCCCCTCGTTTCTGTTTTCCAACCCGGCGGCGGGCGGGGTGTCGGTTTGCTCAACGGCGGTCCCACATGAAAGTGAAAATGCTAGGCAACACGCCTTCCCTAAGCTATGTGTCATGCCGGACGGGCCGTATTGTACTCCCGATTCCTGGGCGTGTGGGGGTGCGACGCGAACGCGGCAGGCCTTTTCCTTTTACCAGCAATGTGCCCGTGCGTTGCGACGGATCCAAAGTAGTAGAATAGTAGTATTTGTTCACAAACTTGAAAGAAATCACTATTGTTTTGATATACTCCTAATATATTACTCCCTCCGTACCTAAATATTTGTCTTTTTTGAGATTTCAAATGGACTATCACATACGGATTATATAGACATATTCTAGTGTTTCTAGCAAGATGCCCGCGCGTTGCACGAAGTTGATGGAAAAGGTAAGCACAACTTATAAATTGATGGATAGAGTACTAGTTACAGTGATGCATATAATTAAGCAAAGGGATCGCACATGTCGGTATTGACTGGAACGAGAATGCAACAGCACAATAAGAATTAAGGCCACGATGATGCGATCGCAGTGGTGGTTACAGAAGGCAAGAAGAAAGATGGATCCACGAACGTACGACCTCCTCCTCCTCAACTTAGTGCGCCGGGCCACTGACCGGCGGCTAAGGAGCGGCGGCTTTTGTGGCGAGGTCGAGGTGCTTCTCAGCAAAGGCATCCAAGGCTTCCAGCCGGTTGAGGAAGGCCAATGTCGTAGCGTCCTCACTGGCCTTGTAGATACCTATGTACATGATTTTCTCGTACACGTGGATGTGTAGGTCGACGAATTCTTGCAGGGCGAGGCGCCTCGCGGCGAGCGCGACCTCCAGGTGGATATTCTTCGTGGCGTCGGCGGGCAGTCGCAGGGCCACCAGTGCTTGAAAGAGGTTCCGGCCATGGAGGCCGATTAGGGTGGCAGGCAATGAGGAGCCCGGGCGCGCGGGCTGGAGGAGTACGGCGATGTCGTCCGCGAGCTTGTTGAGGACGGTGAACTTGTTGCTGGTGGCAACGATCATCTGGTCCAACTGAGAGTCGTAGTTGGCGTCGACGGCGGCCATCCACCAGCCGGTCTCCAACACCGTCTGGAGACGATCCTCGGCGCCATGCCGCAGGCCGGCGTCGTGGACCATCTGGCGCAGCCGCTGGCCGCTCATGCGCATCGCCGCCATGGGTCTGGAGTGAGCTCTTTTGCGCTTAGTGTAGGTGCTTAGGCAAATGCTTAGGTGCGTATGATGTGGTAGATGCATTGGAATGGAGGGGCGCCTTTATATGAGGGCAATGAGGGCAAACTGCGTTGCATTCACATCATGCAGCCTCTTTTCCCGGACCTCCTCCAATTACTTCCCTCATGCATTAATTGAAGGAGGATGCATTGGCCGTTCAACATATCGGGAACCGCTACTCCCTCCCTCGTCTGCATTAAAGCCGTATCGGGAACTGCGTCGCCCGCTGTCAAATCGAATACTCCCTCCGTCTAGGTGAGTATTAAGTCATCTTACGAAAACCAAATAGTAAACACATAGGCGTGGTGCATTAACTCTCACGTTCTTTCTTATTTTTTGACATAAATAGAGGAATCAACCAAGAAGAGATGTGGGGCTTGTATGCGTTTAATGACTTGAGACTATCAAACATGACATGCAGTGGTCAGTTCGTTGCACAAGAACAAATACAACCCACGTCAGCACACACGCATCTTATATAGCATCACATCCAATGGCTATAAAAGATGAATGAGACCAAATTATATCTCATCTAGATGAGTTCTAGCAAAACTGTATTAATAATACTTAGTACTCCTGCGCCATGTATCATATATTAGTATCATGTAGTACTTTATTTATTGCCATGTATGACACATAGTACTCAACTCTCTCTCTTTCTTCATTTAATTCGATGACACCTCATCAAAATTGCTAAGGCTAGTACCATTACAACCAGCCTTAGCAAATACTAAACATTAAGTTCTCTCGTTTTCCTCTCCACCTTGGTCACCTAGACGGAGGGAGTATACTGCACGGGCTTTTCCTGCGCGGTAGGCGGGGCAGTTCCGCCTAGTCGGTTCGACAGAGACGCGAGAAGACGAGGGAGTAGGCTGCTGCAAACGTAGGGCTGTGTGATCTGACAGCGAGTTGCTGCTGGACAGGTGGGGCCCCGTGATTTGACTTGCCATTATCATTTTAACTGTGGCGCTACGACCGGCGTGAGTCTCCCGATTCCTGACCACCTCCATACAGGTGCCTCTCCCAATGCTCCACCATGTAGTAGAGGCTGGCTCTTGCATGAGAGCCCACTTCTCCACTTTTTCCTTGCCTCTCTTTCCTCACATATGCAAAAATGCCATGTAAAGCGCACTATTGTACTTACTTGCTCCTACAGGTGCTTAAGCTTGCCACATAGGCATAAAGTCTGATGTGGCAAGTTAATCAAGAAGGGAGAGACTAGTTTGGTGACCCAAGGAAGAAACGGTGCTAAGCGCGTGTACCTAGGTGAAAAGACAATTTTGAGTCTATAGCTAATTAAATGAAGCAAACTTAGCAACACCATTTCATTGGAAGAGGTCACTCCTTGGCAATGCAATAAATACTAGTACTCCCTGTGTCCCATAATATAAGACCATTTTTGGCACTACACTAGTGTAAAAAACGTTCTTATATTATGGGACGGAGGGAGTATGAAGAAAGAGATAGAGAGAAGTAAAAAAAATACACTTATAGCCAACCTTATAGCCAAAACCTTGTTGTAGTATGAGTGACTAAGTGATGACTATGTATGACATGCCAACATCAGATAGCCTAACGCACTGTGTTAAATCTCCAAGGGCGTGACCGCACGAGCGACGCAACGCTCGTGGTAGGCGCGACCACGATACGGGCAGCTGGCAGCCCTTGGATCTGAGATCAAACGGTTGCATGCTAATTTGCTGAAAATTTGCAGAATAACCCTCTAGGATAGGATATTCACCCATAGGTCTAGAATCACGCCATGCAACCGTTCGATCTCAGATCCAAGGGCTCTCGGAAGCCCGTATCATGGGAGAATGGAAAGCCACTACCCTGCCGTTCGCACGCTGGCAGTTCGCTCCTACTTGTCCCCGCACGTCCTTCAATAGTACGGCGGTTCGCTCCTAGTCGTCCTGTCCATTCACATTACGGCAGTTCCACTAATCCTAACCCTCCTCCCAAATCCATGGCGTCCCAAATCTCCCCGATCGGCGGTGAGTACAAGGTTAGAACCATCACCGGCGATGAGTTCGACGTCATCTACACCCGTTCTTCCGCGACGGTGAAAGGATGCCTTTCTCGCTTCAGACGCATGTTCGAAGACTCAGATGAGGAGTGGGTTGCTGGGCTAGATGTTGAGTACACCACAGTCCTGGGACGAGAGAAGGATCTAAAGGACGAAGAGAGGAAGAAGCCCGCCGTGATCCAGGTTTGCGTGCATGACTTATGCTTGGTCTACCACATATGCCATGCCGACGTTGAGTGCCAGGATTTTAAGGACTTCCTCGAGAGCAACCTAGTCAAATTCGTTACTGTAGACTTTGGTAACGACAAAGAAGTCCTGCGTCGGATAGGCCTCGTTGTAGGCAACACCTTCGACCTCCAGAAGAATCGGCTAGTGTCCTCTTGTCAGCCTTCAATGCTGACCCTGGCAGGAGCCATGGTTCATCCTTTGTACGGTAAACTGGAGAAACCTCCATACACGTTTCATCGTCATGCATGGCATCGGAATGTACTAGATATAGACCACATCCACTATGCTGCAATGGATGGCTACCTTTGCTTCAATATCTACAAGGGTTGGATGAAGAGCAACAGCCAAGTGTGCGGTCCAAGCAAAGAAGTATCGGCCAAGAGGAAGAGGGACAAGGACGAAGTCGAGGATGTGGACGAGGACTCCGAGTAAGGTGGCAGTGTCGTTGCTCATGGTGGTTCTAATGCAGTGTCTACCGGAATAGTTGCAAAGTTTAATTTTAGGTGTGCTTAATTTAATTTGAGGGGTGTGTTGTGCTGAGCCCCTAGCAGAACTATGTTATGTTTCTTCTTGTTACTTTAACTCTTCAGTACGTACATAGTAGTATTTCTTACATTTCATATTTTAGTTGGTATAGTACTACCACTCGTTTCTTCACATTATATACGTACAATATATATGGCCAACATCATATAGCCAGCAGTTTAGTTGTCAAAGAATTTCAGGGTGCTTAGTTTTGTCAAAGAATTCCAGGGTGCTTAGTTTTATTTGAGGGGTGGGTTGTGCACTTGTGCTGGACACCATTATTGTGACAAGCCTTTTTAATAGTACTATATGCATAATTTGGCGACGAGCGCTCTCTATATGTACCACCTTTTTTTTAATTTCAAGTTTTGCTCCATGGCGCAATCCATCGATACTACTACTGTACAAAAGTGGAGTATATACATTTTTAAAAGGCTAGAGGGCGGGGCAGTCTAGCTCGGTCGGTTTCACGAGAGGCGAGGGCCTTTGTGATTTGACGGCTCATTATTGCTGTCAAATCGAATAGTACTACGCCGCCCGCTGCACGCCCGGCGCCTCCATTAAACCTCTCCGTTAAACCCGCATGCAAACCGAGAATCCTACTCCTGCCACACGTCCGTTCATGAGCGGGCCGGAATTAAACGCAACACCGGCCGAGCTCCTCCCGTCCGCCCTCAGTTTAAACAAGGCCAGACGCCGGCCAAGCTCCTACCGTCCGCCCTCTATTTACACGAGGCCAGACAGATAGCGGGCAAGAATCGCACCCCTCCGCCGCTCCCCCATCTCCTCCTTCACCATTTTCTCCACTCTTCCGATGGCTTCCAATGAGCCGTTCTCCGGCATATTACCCGGCTGGGTGGCCCGCCGAGCCCTCCGGATACGGGCGAGGCCGCTCGGTGCTTCACCAACCTCGCTTGGCCCGACGGAGCCAGTTGCCGCCCCAAGCAGGCGCGTGGTTCAGCAACTCGCCGCTCCAGTTCAGCTCGATGAGGAGTGGCGAGTTGCTCCACGCCGGCACGGCGGCTACCACGCCGGTACGTGCGCCATCGTTGCCGCATCGTACCGCGCCACCAGTGTCTGCAGTTGCCGCGCCTCCCGTGTCTGTGGGCGCGCCTCCCGTGCCTGCGGCAGCGCCATGCAAGCAGAGATAGAAGCCGGGTGCGTGGAGAGCAACGAGTCGGTGGCCAGCTTCTCCGTGTCCGCCGCCATCATCGAGGAGAAGTAGAACACGGGAGGCCGCCGCCACTTGGGACCCATGAAGGCCACCGCCGAGGCGACGACCGTGGATTCAGGTGGTTTCTTTGCTGCTTCGTCTCTTCCGAGGACCTTCGTCGACCCCGCAAGTGTCTGACGGACATGAGGAAGACAAAGGGATCCGCAGGCGGCCATTTAGAACTAAAATAAGTCTAGATACATCCATTTCTAGGACAAGTATTTCCGGACGGAGGGAGTATTAATTATACAAGAGAGCCGGATTGGCACCTCTTAGTTCATGTAAATGTAATGAAATCCATCATGTTTATATGAAGATCCGGCTTTTTTATACGAAATCCTTCATGCTTATATGAAATCAGTCCGTGTTTGCACGAATTTCATCTGGTTGGTTAGAGTTGTAAAAATGTATGCCGCTAGCATTTGATGTCGTCCTCCGCTTAAGGAAGCGGGAGGAAATTTGCCGGCTGCCGTTGGAGATGCTCTTTATGCTGGAAATAATAGAGTGACATCCAATCCATTTGAGTTAATTGCCTGTATGATTGTCCCTCTATAAAAAGTTAATTGCATGTACAGTGTACACGTGACTTGCAGGGTGGCTACAGCTTCGTACAGAAAGTTAAAAAGAAACAAGTCCATCCTTAATCTTGTATTCTAAGTACTCTGTGGGTTCCACTGTCAGTACAGTAGCGAAAGAAGTATATATTAATAAGTAGAGTAATATATAATATAAAAATATAAAGTTAAAAGACAGAATTCGAACTCATGTCATCGCGTTGCGAGCATCCGGCGCTAACCAGCCCAGCACATTTTTGTTGTAGACCATGCTGGAGATATATCTCCATGTCTACTCTTATATATACTCCATTCGTTCCTAAATATTTGTCTTTTTCAGATTTCAAATGGACTACCACATACGGATGTGTATGTAGACATATTTTAGAGTGTAGATTCACTCATTTTGCTCTGTATGTCTTTTCAGGAAGGGGTCAGATTTGTCCTTGATTTATTTATGAGGTATCCAGATGGCACTGCACCGCCAAAAAAAGAGGGTAACATCAAAATTATGGACTACTTTTTTGAGTATGTTGGTAAGGTCGGTCATAGTCACTTGTTGAAATCTCTAAAAAGACAAATACTCCCTCCGTCCGGAAGTACTTGTCATCAAAATGGATAAAAGGAAATGTATCTAGACGTATTTTAGTTTTAGATACATCTCTTTTTATCCATTTTGATGACAAGTATTTTCGGACGGAGGGAGTAGAAAACAGAGTTGGTGATGATGGTGTGCGTGCCATCCTGCAATATAGGCCGTCGGATTTATATCTAACGGATAGGAAAGAAACTATGGAAATTTTGCAAAATATACCCACACGTCTCTCCACGTTCGCAAAGAAGGCCTTCCCTCGTTCAACCTTTTCTCTCACAAGATAAACTACTCATACAAATGCATCTTGATGTTCCGTGCAACGCACGGGCAACTAGCTAATTTCTTTTAAAATAGTTGCTGCGATAATTGGGTTGAAGTGATATATTTTATGTCTGCCCCAAATGATTTCAGATTCACTAGTAGTAACAAAGGAAAGGTTGCCTTGTTAATTAACAGAAAACAGGGTGAAAACTATCGCATGAGGCCGGTAAAAACAAGGCACACTGGGTTCAGCGTCATCGTCACTACAGCTGTGCGCGCGCGAGAAGTCTACATATCGAGGGGGCTACCGAGCGAGGCACCGAGACACAATGTTTGATAGAGAAACCAATTGACAGATTATGATCATATCGAGTTGTCACCCTGCTGTCATTGTTGGGGGGGGGGAGGGAGAGAAAGACGTATCGAGAGTGTGCGCGGTAGGCACAGAGGCACAACTAGCGAGTGTGTGTGTGTGTGTGTTTGAAAGAGGAGTAGATAGATTATTATCAAGATCGATGTGCCACCCTACTCCTTCGGTGCCAGGTAGTGTGTGTGTGTATGTTTGAGAGAGAAGCCAGTCGATAGATTAGTATCAAGATCGAGGTGTCACCCTACTCCTTCGGTGTTGGGAAGTGTGGGTGTGTGGGGGGGGGCAGTGACACTCACATATCTCTACTCTTATAAAAAAACAGAGTTGGTGATGATGGTGTTCCTGCCATCCTGCAATATAGGCCATCCGATTTATATCCGACGGACAGGAAGGAAACTATGGCAATTTTGCAAAAAGATACCCACACCCCTCTCCGCATTTGCAAATAAGGCATCCCCTCATTCATCCTTTTCTCCCACAAGATAAACTTCTCATACAAATGCATCTTGATGTTCTGTGCAACGCATGGGCATCTTGCTAGTAGGGAGAAGGAGTTTGTGTGACACATATCTAGCTATATTAAGGGATAGGTAGATAGCATATGTGTGAGAGACATTATTATACTTTGAGACATTAGTGGCTGTGGGTGGGCGGAATTAAAGGGGTGGGCGTGTTAGACATAGAGAGCGTGTGTGTTTCTGTGTGAGAGACTTGTAGGACGGAGTAGAAAGACGAATTTAACCCTGACGGAGGGAGAGAAATACACGAAGTGCGCGTGTGTGATTCCGATGCCCACAGGGAAATGAGATATGTATGCGTGTGAGAGAGATTGCACAATTCATTCACGTATCACTATCTAGCGATCGTGGACGTGCATCGCTTGAACATAAGTCAATATCTACTTCGTATCGTGGCCAAAGGTACAATATCGATTCAACGCTATAAAGATTGGACACTCACATATCACATTTTTTCTATTTAAATAAACCTTTTCAGTTGTGCATGCCAAAGTTACAGTGATGTTTCTTCAAACAACCAATGTAGCTATCATGTATATGCACCATTGTTACTTGCATTCAAATTCATTAGTCTTGGATGATTTAAGTTTCTATTTTGAAGTAATATATGTAATATTCATATATGAATTCAACGGGTACGCAATTTATGAAATGGAGGCTATGTAATCATATGAGGTAACACTTTTAAGTAGCTGACTACAATATCCATTTCTTTTTGTGCGCCTCTACACTAACACGTCAATGCATTATGTTTAAAGTAAATAACCAATGGCACTAAATTATCTATTTACACGAGAAATACATAGGCTGAGCGTTTGATCCCTTTTTTGTGAACGCGCCACTACACCCGTACGATTGGCCGCGCCCGTGTGAACGTCCAAGTTATCGGCACATCATCCCGAGTTATTGTATTTTTTTCTGGGGTGGACTTCACACCAGTTATTAACTGCTGACGCGTGCCCTGTGTACACAGTCTAGCATGACCTTCCCGCTAGCACGGTCCAAAATTAGTTGAAACTGGATACGAACGATCCCGCGGGCGGCAAAATCTCCCGCCTCCTTCTAAAATTTCCGCCACCTTAGTCTTTAGCATGCGAAATCCCCCTTTTGTCCTTGGTGCACGGAGACCAACAGTTACAATACCGCCCTCATCTACATGATAGGTCGGGGCTGCTTTGGTAACTTCCGGTTCCCCCACTACACGACACCCCCATTTCCTCTCCCCCTCCCGCAAAAACGACTAACTCCACAGCACCAGAGCATCTTACATCACGCCGTCCGTACTTCATCGCCCTTTCTCCCATCCCCTCTCGAAACCCTAGACTGCTCATCCACCGGCGTACCATAGCCCATTCACTGCCAGCGGCGTCGACCTCGTCGGATCTGCTTCTGCGGCCGCATCTACCCCTGCCACCTCCCCTAGAAACAAGTAGACTACTCATCCACCACTGTACCATAGCCCATTCAGTGCCAGCCTTGTCCACGGCGCCGGATCTGCTTCGCCGGTACTCTCGTCAACTGCCGCGCATCTGCAGCGGCTCATTCGTACTCCCCACCGGAGACGCTTCGTCCACACCCCCCGGAGCCGCCCCACCGACGCCCCCATCGACGGCCTCTGATCCTCTTCGCCGACACCTTCCTCAACCCTACCGGAGCCGCTTCGCCGACACCTTCCTCAACCCTACCGGAGCCGCTTCGCCGACACCATCGTCAACCCTACCGGAGTAGCTTCGCCTATACCATTCTCAACCCTACCGGGGCCACTTTGCCAACTCACAAGTCCACGGCCTCAGATCCGCTTCCTCGCACCCTCATCCAACCTACCGGAGCAGCTTCTGACGCCCCGTCCACGGCCGCAGATCCGCATCGTCGACACCACCCTTAACCCAACCACCGGAGCAGCTTCTGACGCCCCGTCCACGGCCGCAGATCCGCATCATCGACACCAT